>NW_015389267.1:0-3717 GCF_001527695.2 Protobothrops mucrosquamatus
ATCTATCACTAAATGAAAGTACCATTAAACTTTTGAGTCGAGATCTGTGTTTACATTTCTGACTGAATGCCTTGTATTGTTGGGTTTTGTCTCAGATGGAATACAGTGGTCCTCCTTGCAGTTCTCGCAGAAGGAGCAGTTATGACAGCAACTACTATTCAGAATCACTTAGTGGTAAGTATTTGTCTTTTAAAAAAAAATTCTTCTCAATTAAGTATATAATATTTTGGATACTTTTCATATATATATATTATCAAATATACTGTTACGATGATTAAGTTGCATGCATTTAATTTTCATGGGTGATCAAAATGAGCAGTTTTTTTGGTACATAACTGTAGACTTGGAACAGTGAGATGGGCAGTACATAAATTTAATGAATAAATGCATAAATTTTAAAACGGTCCCTTTTTGTATTCCCAGCTTCACTTATTCCCGGCTTATGTGCCATTACTGTAATGTCCATCGAATTTGCAACTGTAGGGAAACTGAGTAGGTATTCAGCTGAAATTGTTCACTGCTGAATAGCAATACATGATATAAAATATATGTATTTCATGTTTGTGTACGTGTGAGGACTCCTGCAAAAAATAGCTTCTTGGCATTGTCCTGGGACTGACGGATCTCCTTGTCTTTAGATTCAAAGCAAGGGAAGAATTCAGTCGTTTCCAGCCTAGATTGCTTGTCCAGCATCGTGGAGCGGATTTCAACAGAGAGCACAGTCTGTCCTGCTCTACCCACAGCTGAAAGTGGGATTGAAGGGAGCCCTTGTTCACTCCACGAAGGGGCCAGCCTGAGTGATACCGGAGCCCAAACCCCAGCCAGCTGTACTCAGGTTCCTCAGGACTCTGCCAACAACAGTGCCAGCAATCCTATTTACCAAGTGCTATGAAGTGCAACTATGACGAATGCTTTCTTTTAACCAGCAATCATACTTAAACCTGCATTTCCAAGACTGAAAATGAACAATACTTGCGGCTATATTTTTTTTTTACTCGCTTTCAAATCTATCTAATAATTCCTTTTTTTCCATGCTTGTATTACTCCAAGAATGCACTTATTTATTGGTTATAAACAAAAGCTATTTAATTTGTATATAGAGGTCTTTTAGAATTGTGCACCATGAAATGGCCAATGTTTTTTACCGTGGAAAGGTCAAAGGACAGGGATCCTTATAGGTCCTGAATAGGCTGCTCAATTCCCATTACTATCTGTATACCTTAAGCAGCCAGATGCATTCAGAATTGCTGCCTTTCTTTGCAATTCCCCCCATCTAAACCCCCGCCCCATAATCACATCCACATATATGCAGAAAAGGTTGTGGACCACTTTTTTAAAAAAAGAAAAAGAACAAGAACAAATATTTTGTATACTTTGCAAAAAAAAAAAAAGTTTCCATGGAAAGAACAATAAAAATGTATGTATTTAATGTTGCTTGGTTTGTTGTGCCAAACTTTAACTTTATATATTTATACAATATGGATGCTGAGAATGTTTTCAACAATATTCTAAATAAAGATCCTTATTTATAAAATGGTTGGAGTTATTTGTCTTCGGCTAGGGATTCCAATATAATATTGACAAATAATTTTTAATTCTGTTTGGTCAAGTCACATATTAAAGCTTCTGCAATTTCACTCTCTTTTCAAATTGCCTTCAGTTGCACATCAGATCTTGATCTCAGTATTATAACTCATGACTTCATACTCTGGTTTATGGTAAAGCTAGTCCCACAGATTCAATCATTAATATATTCTGCTTTTGCTTAGAAGCAGAAATAGCTACTGTATTGCTATTTTGATAATGCTACAAACTTTATGTTGCATGGTAAACTACTGGAATGCTACAACAAATACAGGGGAAACTATACTTTCTAAAATAAATCTATTATATATTTCAAGAGGACACTTAAATTGTCCTAGGTTCTTTGTGAGGTGGCGCTAGTCAGAGAGACCCACAATTCTCACTAAATGAGATTTTTTATAAGGTACTAAAAAAATACAGGTGTTTTTTTTACAACATTAAGAGAATTGCTTCTTTTTTCTTACAACTACTTTTCTGCTTTATTTTCTCATATCTATTACCTTACACACTGTCCTATTTTATCGATATGTTTACACTGTACATTCTACAGTATTCCTTATTCCTGTTCTTTAATTTTCCCTTTTAACTTGAACTCTGCCCCCATTGGGACTTTTGGCCTCTGCCTGGTCCTCCATAGCCCATGTTAACTTATACTCATTTTTATGGCTTACTGGATTGTGCTGGAAAGTGGAGGTTGTTGGAAACTGCTTTTAGCCAGACTCCCAATTCCTCACCTACTCCCAGTAGTACTTTTACTAGTAATAACTGATGCTTTCTGTGTCTTTTTGGAGGACTTAGACTGTGTCCAGTGCTCCATTACTGACCACATATTGGGGTTTTTCCTGGATGCTTCTTTTCTACCAGGGCTTAATTCTCAAGAGCTTTGGGTTCAGAGAACTTCTTAGCTTTCTGAATCCAAAGTTACTCACTTCCTGGGTCTTCCTGCTGTACCAATAATCACTGCTGATTTTGGATGGCTAAGATTTCCAGATCCCCCGAAATGCTGCTGGCCACCAGGTGGATCTTCCCAGTCTTTGGAAGCCTCTATTCCTTAAGCCTCTTGTCCATAAGACAGAAGTTGCCAATGCTTCTTCCAGATCCTCTGCTAGATCTGGATTTCTCTTATAAGTAGCCTGGCTTGGACTGGGATGCTATAAATGACCGAATAGCCCTTATTCGTCTTATCTTCCCTCGTCTACAATTCCTGGGCAACCAGCAGCTGGAGTCAAATGTTATTTCTGGCAGGGACAAGGAAAATAACTTCCAGGCAGCTGTTCTTTTTCTGGCCAGTAAACTGGCTTCTTGAAACCAGCTCTGAGTAACTTGTTCTTCCTTCGAAATACAGAATGCTGTGCTAATAGCCACATTTACCATTTCTGTCCTCCCATATATTATTTGTACTGGCATACCAACGTACCAAGAATAGTCTCCCCTGGTGCCTTCCAGATAGATCTGACTTCAACTCCCCTAATACTTAACCTACCATCATGGAGGAGGTAAGATAAAAGAGGCTGATCAACCCATGGTTACCTTGTGCTGCACACTGAACCTTTGGATGATATTGATTTTCAGAACCCACTTCAAGCAGACTTTCAACCAGGACATGGGACTGAGTCTGCTTTTTAACCTGTATTGATATCTAAAGGAAGTGGAAGGGGGGGAGAGTGGCTTTGTTGCTTCACATAGAACTTCTTCCATCTTCGGATGGATGGATGCTTGGCAGATTGAGCTCTGAGAGTACTGCGTTATTCTGGATCTGATACTTTCTGACTTAAGACATGTCCAAACATTCCACAGGCTCCTATAGAAACAGTCAAAGCTTCAATTGCACCATTGAAGCTGTCATCATGACTTATTTGACCCTGTCCTATGGACACTCTTATCTATAGGAGATGATACAGTAATAAGGGCTTACTATTTATTTTTTTTTACTTAATAATAATAATAATAATAATAGTAAAGTTGGAAGGGACCTTGAAGGTCATCTAGTCCAACCCCCTGCTCAGGCAGGAAACCCTATACCATTTTGGACAAATGGCTGTCCAGTCTCTTCTTAAAAACTTCCAGTGTTGGAGCATTCACTGCTTCTGGAGGCAGGTTGTTCCACTGGTTAATTGTTCTCACTGTCAGGAA
>NW_015389267.1:4550-22078 GCF_001527695.2 Protobothrops mucrosquamatus
TTGCATGCCCTTTGGAGTTAACGGTTGCTTCCCTTTCTCTTGGTTTTTAGGAGTGGCTAAACAACTTTTAAACATGGTCTTTAGAGATAATTCAGTAAGTGTTATTGCTGTTTTTAAAGTTTGGGCATAATTTTATTATTGGCTCTTACATTGTTTATGTTCCATTTGAAATTAGCTGTGCATTGCTTTGGTGGATTTTAAATTTTAAAAGTAAAGATTTTTTTTTTTAAAAAAAACAGACAACATTAGAGGTTGTGCAAGTCCTATTGGACCCTTTCCATGTTATCACATACACACACTTTAGATTGGCAAAGATCTAGTGTGTTAAATCTTGCTTTAAAATTATTTGTTCATTTTTAACTATTTATTCCTGGAGAAAACATACCTGGTCACACTGTTTTGAAACTGACTTGATGGCACATAATCAGGAAGGAAGGAAGGAAGGAAGGAAGGAAGGAAGGAAGGAAGGAAGGAAGGAAGGAAGGAAGGAAGGAAGGAAGGAAGGAAGGAAGGAAGGAAGGAAGGAAGGAAGGAAGGAAGGAAGGAAGGAAGGACTCAAGCAATAGATTAGTTAGGAAGGGCATAACTATTGTTGGTTTAAACATATTAGGTTTGCAAAACCCCTTCCAAAATCTGGTAAACTTGTATTTCTTGCTGGGAAATTCTCTCACTGTTGAAAAGAGGTAATACATTTCCACAAAAAAAAATTGTCTCTCAATTCTCTTACTTTCTTTTTTTCAACAGAAATTTCCCTTTTCCTGAAAGCAAAAGAAATGATCTGCTCACATAAAGATGGAACCTTACAGCCCTCTGTCAAAATAGTTGTGCTCAATAACGAACACCCTATTCTACAAGTATTCCTCATGTATTGAATTTCAATGATTTATTTTAGCAGTCCAACTTTCCACAAGCTGCTTCTAATGTTACAACAGAGAATCTGCATTTAACACATCTCAAAATAGACACATTCTTTTTCACTTCACTCACAGAGGCACATGGTTTGTATGTGCATTTTTTTCTAACACAGCAAGAAAAAGCTAGGATAATATGACAGGACAATGAATTAATAGGATATCAGCTTCTCAGTTATACGACCATATGACAGAAAGCTACAAACACAGAGGTTTCTGTTGTCCATGGATCCGATTCCAGCAGAATTATCATATTATCATTTCTATCACCATTGCTACTACTACCATACCAACTCCTATTAAAGTGCCATTAGGGGGGGAGGCAGAAAGAGCAGATTTTTCAATTATAGAAAAAGAAATCAATCCGTAAGTTCAGAACCCCTATAGCCAATGTTTTCTTGCTTACTTTAAATACTACTTGTTATCAAACTGTAGAGAAAAACTACAGTGGGCAAAATAAAATATAAACAGAGCAGAGATCATTAAGATGAATGGGATAATTACTTCTTCACAGAAAATACCAGGAACTTCTGATACCTCATGAGAATGATGTCTAATTTAGGAACATTAGAATCTCCCAGCTAATGAAATTGAAACTCTGTTGAATCCAGCATCCTGTATCACAGCTTTCTCTAAATATAGTCAAGACTCTTGATCTCTTGGAATTAAAACTTAGATTTCCCACTGGCTGAAACTGTTGTTCCTGTTCTTTGAAATATAAAATCCCCTGTTTATGTCAGACTTATGTGTGATGTGTACCAATTCATCCCAGATTAAAAAATGGAGAAAAGAGCAGCTGGGCAATCTTCAAGTCAGGAATGAGAATCTACAGTTTGCAAAGAATTACAAAATTACAGTATAACAGAATAATAGTTGGAAGGGACCTTGGAGATCTTCTAGTCCAACCCCCTGCTCAAGCAGGAGACCCTATACCATTTTGGACAAATGTTGTCTCTTCTTAAAAATCTCCAGTGATGGAGCATCCACAACTTCTGGAGATAAGCCTTTCCACTGATTGTTCTCATTGACAGGAACTTTCTCCTTAATTCTAGGTTAGATCTTTTGTTGTGAGTTGAGTTCCTTTGGTTCAAGCCCTGGATTCCACCAAGATCAAACTGCCAAAGTTTATTCACAAATTGCCCAATTATGCCAGCACAATTTTCCTAGGATTTCAGCAGCAAGTAGAATTATTTAAATGTATTTTCTTTATTACATTTTAAATTATCATTTAACTGACTTTCTTACCCTTCACTAAAATAACCAGTTATGTTTCCCAGCTCCATTTTTGTTAAACAGGAAATAAGTTATACTATGTGAGGCTTTGAAAGGAACTTATATAGCACCTAAAAATCCTATTCCTTGACACTGTTGCCATGCCCAATCTTTATGAGTTTCTAAATGACCAGTAACTACTGATGAGACTTTCTGTCCAGAAAGTGAGATTCAGTAACCTGTTTATTATTAAGGAAATAAGCTATTACCAGGATACAAAATATTCCTAGCTGTGAATAGTTAACCAGTGATTTCAATCCTATATGTAGGTGGCATCTGAAGTGCGAGAGAAGAGGGATAGTTGGCCAACAACTCTTATTCCCTTATGAATCACTTCTCAGTAATTGCTGTTTCAAGTTTAAGATGAGAGGTTAGTCAATTTTAGAAATCACAAAACAATCAGACATTTCCTAGTAATAGATATACCAATCTTTCTCCTCACATTTTCCCCCAAATGTCAAGAGGTGTCTCATGATCTATGTGACTATGACAGAAGCTCAAACTATTGCAGTCAACAGATGATGCCAACCTGTTGACAGATAGTGTCATTAGATAAGAAAATAATAAAAAGAAAGTTCTCAGAATATACTTAGAATATACACTATCAGAAAATCTTAACATCCACAAAACTCTTTAAACAGGGAGATCATCCCCCTTACAACAGTCATGACCAGTTATATGTTTTCTAGAGAGTTTCAAAGCATGAAATGCAAACCTTTTCTTCCTCTCTGATTCAAAAGCTAAAAAAACTCCAAAACAAGCAAAATTATTTCAGTGCATTTGCTAAGAATCAAGTTCCTCCATCAATCAAGTTCAGCAGATGTTCCATCCAGCTATACTCAAGGATAAAAGATTTCTGCCGAAAAATCGGGTGCATTTGCTCCCTTCCCTTCCCTCTCCTTTCCCTTTTTCTTCCTATCCATTACTGAATTTAAAAGTCACTCAACTTACAAAGACTCTAGGAAGTTTAAATTTCTAAAAGTAGGAGCAATAAAATGAAAGAAAAAGGACACACACTTCTGGAATAAGCAAACCAACGCATATCAGTTTAAGAACTGATAGGAGCTGCTATGTCACTTTAGCAACAAGTGCTTGAATATGCTTTTTCCCCCATTTCCTATCCCTTTCTCTTCTCCTGTCATGTATTTCAGACTGTAAATCTGCTCTTCCATGATTGCAGCTTTGTTGAAGAACAGAATTAGGCATATTTTCAGCAACTTGGGCCATTGATCTTCCTCCTTGATATAATGAGAACAGTGAAGCATAATGTGAATGTCTGGCCAGATCACATATTCTGTGTGTCATTAGCAGTACCCACAATTCCATCTGACAAGATGGTCCTAACATTTCTGGTCAGAATACTATGAATGATTACTGAGTGCTAGCCTTAAAAACTGTCATTTTCCTCTATTTTAACCACTTGCAACCCCATCCTTTAAAATATCCTTCAGTGTTCTTCTCAGTCAAAATGGACATTGGCAAATAAAACATATAAATCAAAATGAATTAGGTAGAATTCCATGCATCATGAGATTCCTCAATCGAAATGGGGCTGTCATTTGCAACATTGATGTATGATGAATTCACAAAATAAGGTTCCATGATGTCAGTGCTGGTTTTCCAAACTATAAATAGAACAGACGGAAAGAATTAGGGTGCTGTAATTCTATTTAGTGCTGAGGTGTTTGTTCAGGCAAAGGCCTAGTTCAGTGATAGTGAACCTTTTAGAGACCAAGTGCCCAAACTGAAACTCAAAACCCACTTATGTATTGCCGGGTGCCGGGTGGGTGTGGCCCATTTGGTGGGCGCAGCTACAGTGGGCATGGCAGACTGGGTGGGCATGGCCACTGGATGGGTGTGGCTGCAGTAGTCATGGCAGACTGGGTGGGCATGGTCACTTCGATGTTGCTTATGGGGAGGGACACCTGTGGGAGCTGGGCAGGGTTGGGGGAGATCCAGGGGGTCTCTGGTGGGTGGGATGGTGGGCTCCCCAATGGCGGCTCCAGGCTGGCTGGCCTTAGGCCAGTGACGATGAACTTTTAGAGACCAAGTGTGCTGGGGCGATGGTGCGTGCCCACAGAGAGGGCTCTGTGTGCCACCTCTGGCACGCGTGCCATAGGTTCGCCACCACTGGCCTAGTTATACTTTATATTAATATTAATTCTTTGTATTAAAGCAGCATTTCTCAAATTAATTCCCTCCTGATAGGTTGAGACTGCCTGACCATGCTGGCAAGGAGTTGCTATCACAACATACCTAAAGGTTCAAGAGTTTTAGTAGCACTTGAAGAAGGAAATATACAGTCAGCATGTTATGAAAAAGCTGTTTTGGGTAAACACTTCATATGGGACTCAAAAATAGTTTGATGGAAGAGATGTGCATTGAATTTCTCCAAACTCCAAATTTAGAATTAAACTGTGCTGCTTTTGAAGTAATTCTTTGGCTCTATAAGGTGAAACTGGATCCCTATGGGGTGACCTGAACCAAAATGGGAGCAGTTTACTACTTCTGAGTACCAGCAAAAAGGATTCAATGTTCTTGGAAAATTAGCTACACTGAGGTTATGCATACCTATAAAATAGCAGCAATAGGAGAGAAAGGCATTGAATGACCTACCAATCGAAGTGGAAGATTTTATAGTTTATGTCAAAAAATAAATAAAATACTTGCTTGCCCAGTGAAAAGCAAACTCCTGGCTAGAATTTGTAAGGTGTTTTGCATACAATTATGTCTGCTAATGTCATTTAATTTTCCTGAAGATATCAAAAAAAAAGTCAAGAAGTTGTGTTTAAAAACTTTGCACTAATTTTGTTGAAACTGAGTATGATGGGGGAGAGAGAGAGATGGGTAAAATCTATGTCTCCATATATGTACCCACAATGTCTGCAGATATTATTATTATTATTATTATCATCATCATCACCATCACCATCACCATCACCATCACCATCACCATTACCATCACCATCATCATCATTATCATCATCATCATCATTATCATCAAAAGTTTTCTTTTGCTTTGTTTTAAGAAACAGTTACACATAACTTTCTCTCACAAATTAAAGAAGTGTATCTCATTATGGAGTCCTTGGTTCTCTTTTAATAAAATATTACTCATTTTGGACCCATGGGGCCAATCCAAATATTGTGAACAGTGAATAATTTTACAAACTTTTCCAGTCCCTACAAAAATATATTAAAAAATATACAATTGACTTTGACCACAAACAACTGTACAATTCTGCCATCTGCAGGATAGAATATGAATACAATTAGAAATGTTTTGTAATAATGAAAGTAGAAAGGAGTTATGATCTAATCTGAAATACTGAATTGAATTGAAAAGTTAAATTGACTTGATTTGGACTTTACATCCAGAAGAATCAATGTGATTTAGACTTTTTACTCAAGTACAGACTAATCTTGACAATCATTTGAATTCAGAATCTGTATCAAATGATGAAATGGAACTGTCTTCAAATCAGACATTCAGTCAAAGCTACATATATATCTTATTAGAACGCTAGCTCACTCTTAGCTTTAGTGAAGTATACCGGAACATATGAAATATTTTTCATTTATATTGATAGCAGTAGAATGCATTAGATAGCCTGGCTTTCACTGCAACCTAAAATATAAAACACTATGTAAAAAGTTGCAATATTCAATGAATATTTTCATGCAGTTCTACATATGCATTGTAATTTATTTATTTATTAATTAAAGTTTTATCCAACACACTCAATTTTGGTTAGTTTCAATCTTAGTAATAAAATCTCCACAATAATTTGACATAAGTAATAATGAATGCATGAATAAAATCCTAAAGCAATAAAAAGCAATAAAAATACAAAGTGCTGTCTATAACTCAAAGATTCTTTTTTAAATAATTTCATAAAGCCCAATAAAGTGGCACCACTGATGGCCACTTTGAGCCACTCAACAGGGGTAGAAAGAAATAGGGGAGACATGATAGCAGTGTTCCAGTATCTGAGGGGCTGTCACAAGGCAGAAAGGGCCAGGTTGTTCACCAAAGCACCAGATGGAAGGATGAGAAATAATGGTTGGAAACTGACCAAAGAGAAGCAACCTGGAATTAAAGAGAAACTTCCTGACAGTGAGGACAATCAACCAGTGGAACAGCTTACCCCCAGAAATCGTGGGCACTCCATCACTGGAGATTTTTAAAAAGAGGCTAGACAGTTACTAGTCTGAGATGGTATAGGTTTTCCTGCTTGAGCAGGGGGCTGGACTAGAAGACCTCCGTGGTCCCTTCCAGCTCTATTCTATTCTATTCTATTCTATTCTATTCTATTCTATTCTATTCTATTCTATTCTAGCCTAGCCTAGCCTAGCCTAGCCTAGCCTAGCCTAGCCTAGCCTAGCCTAGCCTAGCCTAGCCTAGCCTAGCCTAGCCTATCTCTGTTCCACACCCATAATCACCTACCACACACTGCAGGTTGACCTCAACTCACAACTGTAATTAGAACCAGAATTTCCATAGCTAAGCAAGGCAATTCTTGATGCTCATTTTTATGACCTTTTTGCCATGGTCGTTAAGCAAATCACTGCAGGTGTTAGGCGAATCGTGCAGTGCTGAAGCAACTCTGGCTTCCTCCATTGACTTTGCTTGTTGGAAGTCAGCTAGGAAGATTTGCAAATGGGAATCGTGTGACCCCGGGATGCTGCAACCTTTGTAAACACAAGCCAGTTGCCAAGTATCCAAATTTTGATCATGTGTCCATGGGAATACGGCAACTGTCATAAATATGAGGACTGCCCAAATGTCACTTTTTTCAGTGATGTTGTAACTTCAGTCACTAAATTAATAATAGTTGTAAGTTGAGGACTATCTGTATGAACAGCCCAAAGTGGTGATTATTTCCACCAGCAGGAAGAGCCGAATGGGAGGGGGGGAAATTAAGGGATTCCATTTAAATTGTCCTGCATTAAACTTGTAATGTAACTAGTTCAGTAATTGGGCAGTGGAATTATGTTGGCATCTTTTTGCGCTGACTAGAGGAATGAACATCAATGTGGTTGTGAGGATGAGTTCACAGACTAATACTTGTGATTGTTACACTCAGAATAAACACTAGGTGGCAACCTTTACACAAAATTGAGGTTTCACTTTAACTCAGATTAATGCAAGTCCCTGAGGCCAAATAATTGCTCCAATTTAGTAAGCCATTTTTTTTCCCCTTGCATTTTCTCTTAGGAGAAAATACAGAGAAATAATATTGTTCAAACATTCATCCATCCTTGGTGGCTTACGTTTCCTACGTGGTAAATCATATAAGGTCATCACTGCAGTTTACATTAGAAGTATGTATTAAAATGCTTAAATCCTCCCTGGAGATGCTTCTGTAAAGCTGAATTCTTCACTGATAATGATAAATATGCTTTTGTAGTCATATCATTGCTATCAGAAAAGCCCTTCAGAAGCAAAATATTTATTTTTGCAAACATTTACAATATTATGCTATGTTGTTTACTCTGTGCATTTCTACTGCACCCTATTACTGTATTTACAAATTGTTTAACAGAGTTGCCGAGAAATATATTTACTTGAAAGGTTTTCTGGACTATTCTTTTGGAGTTCTTTATAGAGGTTTTAGAGGGCACCACTGGGATTCAGCCTTCTCTTTTCTGGACTTTTGAATGAATGAATACCTGAAAGAGGTTTGGTGTCTCTTGGCTGTGTTCACAACAACACGTTTAAGCAGAAGAAATGAGGATCCAGTGAAAGCAACTGTAGCATGTGGGAAATAATTAAACATTTGAATTTTGGTTAATCTTTACATCTGAAAGTAGCTTAGTATTTTGTGAGCTC
Source organism: Protobothrops mucrosquamatus (assembly GCF_001527695.2). Taxonomy (NCBI): domain Eukaryota; kingdom Metazoa; phylum Chordata; class Lepidosauria; order Squamata; family Viperidae; genus Protobothrops; species Protobothrops mucrosquamatus. The sequence continues at coordinate 12,567 of NW_015389267.1, forward strand.
CTAATCCATTCCATTAATTCATTACTCAGTGTAGTCTGTGAATTTAAAACATGGATTTGTGGGAAGTCAGCCCCCCAGAGAAGGAAATATTAAAAGGGCAGAAAAATATATTTCCTCAAAAGATCTTAAAAAGGCAGAAAAGCATGCCCAGTTTTCTTAATAGCCCCAAGTCTCCCTCCCCCAAGCAGAAACCAGTTCTGTAAAAATGCAGATGTAAATAATCCAGGAAGGTTGGAGCCTTCCAGCTAGAAGATTAAGAAGACAAAGACACCTAAAATCTACATACCCCACCCAAACTCTAAGACAGGACATAATAGGATTAACCCACAGATGCTAAAGAGCACACTCAGACTCAGGTCAAAGTTCATGCCACAGGAACAACTCCAAACAAAAGGCTCCAGAGGGTATAAAAACCCACTCCCTACATGTGCTTGCTCTCTTTTCTTCCAGAGTCATCTTTCTGTCTGGCTCTCCTCTTCAATAAACTCTAAAGCAGTCGCCATGTTGTTTACCCCAGCTTGGACTGAACCATGATGAAGACTTTTCCTTCAACAGATTGATTCAGTAACAAAGTATGCTATGTGAGTGTTGTTTTGAAACGAGTACTGAGCAATCACGTTAGTAAACAAGTAGTTTGAAAAACGTGCCGTAATCTTCAAAGGGTTGTGTGAAAAAAAGATTGTGTGACTATAAAATCCTATAAAAGCCTTCCCCAAGGTAGTACACAATACATCTAAACCTTGACCTATGACCAATTGCTTAACAAGCATTCAGAGTTATGGATTTCACACACAAAAAAAGCTACTTGCAAGCTGTTCTCAAAGTTATGATTGCTGCACCCACAATCCATGGTCGCTTGATCATGCTTAGCAATCTGCTTACACTGATGACTGGTTGCACTATCCTGTATCATGGACCACAATGTCAACGCTGCTAACATCGGATGTTCTTGCTTTGACAACAGATGAAAATGCAGCCATTTTCTCTCTGCTTTTAGAATCAATTGGTGCTGGGAGGGGGGATTGGAATGAGAGTTCAGTTAGCCATAATCATAATAACTGTGCTGTGGGAACCCAAGGACAAACTGGGTGCAGAGCTGATAATGTTTGGCAGGTTGGAGAGCTGGGGAGAAAGCCTGCACTTCAAACTAATTGGGGAATGTGATTTATGACTGTTTATTGGGGGTGGGAATTGTACTTTGTTACATTGTATCCAGGGGAGGGGGATTTAGTTTCGGGGGTTCAACTATGTAGTGCCGATACTTTGTTTCCCGAATAAAAGATTCTTTAAGGAAAATAATGCCTTGAAGTTCTTTTGAAGGATTTCATCTGTCGGAACCATGACACACAATTAGTGACTTTTTTGCCATTTTCTGCCAGAATCTGCTTAACAATTCTGTGGTTCACTTAACAAACATGGGTGCTCCATCACTGGAGCTTTTTAAGAAGAGACTGGACAGTCACTTGTCTGAGATGGTATAGGTTCTCCTGCTTGAGCAGGTCTAGAAGACCTCCAAGGTCCCTTCCAGCTCTATTCTATTCACATGTGATTCATTTAATGATTGTGGTGACTCACTTTATGATCATCATAAAAAACAGCTGTAAAATTGAGTCTGGTCTTGTGGTGCCTTTATGTAGAACCACAATGGTTTATGATCAAAATTCAAAGCTCAACTGTGGGTTGTAAGTCAGAAACTATCTGTAACCCTTTAGCTCCAGCAGCCTGGGGATTATGGAAAGTGTAGTCCATCACTTTTAGAGGTGCCAGACTGGGAAAGCTATCTGAAATGCTAATGGCTCCAGATCAATTCAACAGAAAGTAGAATGGGCTGTTGTTCTAAGCTGCTGGAAATACCCACCAGCTGTAAGTTAATTAACCTTATTAAAAATGTGAAACTTCCTTTGTCTGCTTGACTAATTTCCTTAAAAAACGCCGCCTAGAGACTACTACCTCTGAGAAGTGTTTAGAAATTTAAGAAAACCATCAGATAGCACACTAGAAACTCATCATCTGCTAGTGAATTCTAAGCAATTCTTTGTCTCTTTGCAATGTTTTCTCCTGTCTGATGTTTAAATCGTTGCGTGGAATCTGAAAGAGTGCTCCAGTCTCCATACAAAGACCTTATAAAGAAGGTATTGTATATTATGCACATTTTTGGATTGGATTCCTAATTCTTGACCAAAGAAATCAAGAAAGAATTAGATTTTCTGTATACCTTTTCTGCCAGAGTAGGTCTAGCAGCCTTAGCTAGTGACCTAGCTGAAATTTGGAGAGTGCTCACAGAATAGTTGTCACAAAACGTTTTGATGTATCTTTACATTACAGTATTAATTTCAAAAAAGGGGCCTCTAGGGTAGCGGTTCTCAACCTATGGGTCGGGACCCCATTTGGGGTCGATCGACCATTTCATGGGGGTCGCCAAGCAAGGCTGTCCGCCATTTTTTTTGTCCACCATTTTTTTTGTCCACCATTTTTTTTGTCCGCCATTTTTTCCCCCTTTTCCGGCAGGTGCCTTACCTCCCTTGAGCTGGGCCAGCTGATGGTCGGCCTGCTCCGTCTCTGCCGCTTGCCAGCTACGCCTCAGCCGGCGCAGGGGGCGGAACCACGCATGTGCGGCGCTCCCGGGCAGGGAAAGTCCTCGACTTACAACTGGTTGGGTAGTCCTCAACTTATGACCGGTTTAGTCCTCAACTTACGACCGGTTTAGTCCTCGACATATGACCGGTTTAGTCCTCGACTTATGGCCGGTTGGGGGTCGCAGCATTAAAAAGGTTGAGAACCACTGCTCTAGGGGCTTCATAGGACCCAGCAATACAATCTGAAATAAATATAATACCAGAGTGGATATTTTGCAATCTGAAAGCATCTGAAATTGTTTGATTATTGTTAAAAGTAAATAAAACCAGATAGTATATGGGTAACAAAGAAAATACCACTGCATCACCCACTTTTTGGAATGAAACATCTAGCAAGAACATTTCAGACTACGACACAATCATGGCTTTTAGCCTGAAAATAGATTGCACAGACATTTTGCACAGATAGTGAACACTACATGAAACCAAATGGACCAACTGTCTAACCCTGGAGAAGGCAGGACCTTATTTATTCATGACCTACTAAGGTGAATGAAACATCATCCTTATGAAAAGGATAAAGAGGGTCAAAATGAAGGCAATTTTGCAGATATTCCTTCAGAAGCCTATACAAAATGATCATCTTCCTTGACCTTCTTCCAAAGAGAAGGTCAAGGATGAGATGGAGCAATAGTAGGGATCTTTCAATGTGATTTTGGGAAAGGAATTATGTTTGAGGACCCTGGTCAGAGAGAATAGCTTGATTAATCAAATCACTCTGCTGTCTTTTCATTCCTCTTTCATCCACAAGACAAATATGGACCTCTTCAGTGAAGTCTAATAATGATTTAGCAACTAGCTTGCAATAATTACTTCTAAAGAAATCAATATGCATATGAGAAGCAGGCATAAATCTAATCTTAGCACAGGTCCTGTTTCAGTGGCATTCCCAGATTTGATAGAACATCATAAAAAGTAGTACTTACTCCTGCTTGTAAGATGGAGATTGATAATAAAATTCAAGTAAGGCAATAACAATGGAGATATTTCAATGTGTCTTCATTTCTTCAAAGATTTTCCAAAGAGCAACTACAGGGGGGGGGGGAAATTACTCTGTGCGGAAATTACTCTGTGCTGAAACCCAAAGAAGAAGCAAAGTCCATTCTTTTCTTTGAAATAATAATGTTCCAATCAAAAATTTATCTGCCTAGAATTGCTATTTGTCAACAACAGCTTCACAGAAGACAATTTCAATGAAGATAATGATAACCATGTGAAAGGAAGAAGGATGACCTCTCTTTTTAGTACCACATTCCTAATCTACAATGTTTACCACCAATAATAGATGTTTACAATTGCAATTTATGAACAAAAAAATATGGCACTTTAAAAAAAGATATTACATTCACACATAAGTTGCCACAAAATATGTTTTGACCATAATGAATATTTAATAGAACAATGCATATAAATAGTTATTTATTTTCTCTGGAGCTAAATATAATTTAACAGCAGCCAGCAAAATTGACTATATACTACAGCATTAGTTGCTTCATGAGGACTATTTGGAACAAATATATTAACCCTGGAAGCAAATTTAATTTCACAGAACAGAGTTGAATTACTCACTTCAGTGAAGATTTTCTGGTGGATATAAGTTTACTTCTTCCACCATTAAACCTAACACTCTGACAAGCTGATGAAAATATCAGTATAATTCAGAGTTGCCAAGATATCAATTTATGCCCCTACTTTCTGCCCTGGTAATTTTGAACCCCATTCCAACTGAACAATTAAAATGCGGTCTGAGCTTAACATGGAATCTCATTAAGAATAGCACAACTGCTGATTAAAGGATTGTGTTGTTTTCATTTGAAGTACAAAATTAAAGCATAATTTGCAGAAAGTTTCAACCCAACCTGCATAACCTTTTTTTTAAAGAAAGACTGAAATAGATCGGATTTAAATACAACATTTAGAATAGATCAATTTAATTCCCACTAATTCCAGTTAAGCTAAAAACTAAATATCTGTATAACTAAGGGCAAATTCTCATACCCCATTGCCAATATAGGCACCCACTGCTTTTAGAGTACAAGAATGAATGGTGTCATTCTTCATCTACTCCCAGTCACAACATATACTCCTTAATCCACAACATATGGGCAGACTCGACCATAGTTTTAACTAGCAAACTGAGCATTCTAGGCCAAGTTAGATTGAAAAATGCTAGGTACTTCCTTCCTGGAAGCTTGATATTCAGACAAAGCAGCCATCAAACAGATGCATAGAAATAAACCATATTTACACACCATTCAAAAGAGACAATAAAAAACTAAGAAGGAAACAAAAGACCAGAACACATTGTCTCCAGCAACCTATACCCAGATAAACAGGGGTTAATAGCAGGCAAACAAGCACCCTCATCAAGAAACTACCAAGGAGAAAAGCCCATGCCACCAAAACTGGCAGGACAAACTACTATATGTAAACAGGGAGCAAGCACCACTCATACTGATGATGTTACCTAGTTGGGTAATGAAATGTCTACAAGCAAACAACCAAGCTCAAAAATCCACCAAAGACTCCACATAGGTAGCCTTCAGCAAGATTTACCTTCTCTCAACAATTGTTGGGGGTTGTCCCCATTATTGTATTTACTCCTACCCTACCCCAAATTCCACATACCTCCTTTTTCCTATACCCATATTGATCCCACCCTTTTTTACCCATATAAAATTTAATAAAATATTTATTTAAAAAAAAGATTTACCTTCTCTGTAGAAAGACAAGCAGACCTAGGGTAGCTGTAGCTAGATTGAGCACAGCCTGAGCCTATGGCCAGACCATAGAGGTGGCTTCAGGAACAGAAACAGATTAGGCTGCAATGCTGAATTGCCCCAAGTTTGGATTTTCATTGGTTTGTTTATTTTTAACTAGAAAAAAGTTTTAAGATTTGAGGGACTGCTAAACATCTCAGGCTTCTAAGGAATGCAAATATATTACAATAAAGACCATGTGCATCGAAGACTCTAAAAAAGAAAGTCGTGACAAAAACCCCATAAGCATATATAGCAATCACATAGAAAAAGAACACTCAAAAGCTGAACCAACCCAATCATATACAATCGTGCCTTCATGACTAACTAACGCACATTGTTTCTCAAAGATCATAGCGCTCAAGATGTTGCCTAGGTGGGAAATAAAACATCTGCAAATGAAAAACCAAAAATTCCTACAATTCAACATGTTTAGCTAAGTACAGGGACAGAAAGTATTCCTTGTAGTTCATTTTTTTTTCATCCCAGTCTCTTTCCTCTATCATTTCAGACACCAAGAGAAGCTCTGTGCTCTTGCAGTTGAAGCAATAAGCTAAAGTCTCGGATGTTTTCTGAACCTAATTCTACTTCCCTGTCTACCCTTCCACCTTGTTCTGGAAAAAGACAGAATGAAGGCGATTTTAGAAGGAGGAAGGATCAGAAACAGACTGAGGTTTTCTCTCTATACTGTGGATCTAATGTTTCCCTTATCTCCTTATTTTTGATTCAGTGCATTGTAGGTCCCCCTTTTTTAAAAAAAAAAAACCAAAAAACCAAAATGCAGGCTATGTTGCTCTTGTGATAGTAATGTATGTTGTTTTAATATTTTTTTTCTGTATCCTAGGCAGTTTATAAACATATGCTGCATTTCAAGTTCCTAAGTTTTCTGAGTTAGACAATCAGCCGTTTCTTTCTTTTTTCCCCCCACTCCTCTTTCTGCTTCTCTTGTCTCTGGATAGCACAGTTCTTTATGGCTCTCTTCTTCCATCGTTTCTAAAAACTCAGAGCTTTCTCTCCAGTAACAATAACTCAGCAAATAATGCAAACATTCCAATCTGAGTCACTGTTTAAAGCATTCTATATAAAAATGGTTATTCATATGATTAGCTAGTATAGCTCAAATATTGAATGAAAGGCAATTCATCAGATCTTTTACACTAGGATTTTCAGCAAAAGCTTTTGAGTAAATTCAGCTGCCATGGCATAAGATAATAGAGGCTGTCATGGATTTGCATGCAAACTCAGAAAATAGGCTAATACCTGAATAAGTCTCACACATGCAAAGTTGAGGTCTATCAGGCACTGAAATTGGAACTGGTGCTTTTTTTAACTTGTATACAGTAGTGGCCAAAATTGTGGAAACCTTTTGGGAAAAGTGTACGGTAGAAATGCCACCTTTGGTTAAGTTTCCGCCAATTTTTCTTCTAATTTCTTTATAACTGTAGCCTTGTTCACTTAATAATACTATTTTACATCGCTTTCTGGGTGACCAGTCAACTCTTTGCACCATTACTTTAATTTTATTATGTTTTACAAGCTCACTAAATGAAAGAACACAAAAAAACCCAACCAACTTGATAGCGATCACATAACACACTGACAAATGTCCTCCTCTCAGCTTCAATACATGACATCAATAACTGAATCCTATTGTGATCTGATTGGCTCATTGCCAAAACAAGATGATACCTGATTGGCTCTCTAAACACTCATGCTCATTGGCTACAATCAGATGAAGGAAAGCTACCTGATATCAACCTAAGCAAGTTGTGCTTCCTTTTTCTGGTTATTTGGCTATAACTTTTCATAGAACACAATACAGATAATTGAACAAACTTTGTTGCTTTACATTCTTGATTGCATTATCTTTCCATTGATATATAATTTTATGGTACTACTCCAAAAAAGTGGTGTTATTAGCATCAACGCTCAAAAATACACTTTCCCAAAAACCTCAAAAATACACTTTTCCCAAAAGGTTTCCACAATTTTGGCCACTACTGTATAACCTGATATGAGATTTGAGCTGAGCAGTGAGGTGATCATATTTCCTGATAAAACAAATTGTTCAGGAAAAGATCAGAAATAGCTATAAAGAGTTTCAGAAACTAGGAAAGTGCATCTTAATAATTCAAAGGCAAATATGAGAAAAAATTATAATGGTGCCACAAAAGAACATTGTTTCAGTGTCACCTATAGATTAATGAAATATGAGTTGGCAGTGAATGACGAGGAAAAAAATACCGAGTCATGATGGACAGGTCTGGAAAGCATAAAGAATATATAGCTCCTGAAATTCTTTCTAACTCCCTTAATTAGCGGGGTCATAGGAATAGTCCCTATTTTAGCCTGTGTAATAAAGTGGTGTATTTTGTGTGTGGATGCACACATGCATATGCATTTCTGTTTTGCATTTGTGTTGCATTATGCTGCATATGTTTTATTATGGGCCAGATGACCAGGAGGGAGGAGCTTAGAACTGAGCAAATGGCAACATTCTTAGCCGCTGCCCAAGCACGTCTGTCATGGGAATAAATTAGGGATTTCTTTTTTTCTCTGCAGCCCTCAGCCACGTCCAGCCCATTTTCAAACATGAAATTTCCTTGGCAGCTTCATTCTGCAACACCAAATTTAGTATTGATTAGGTCAGCCAATCAAAAACTTGATCCAGCAGGGCCCTTTTCATGTTGTAAGATTACACCAAGTATTTTGGCTTGTAGACAGTAATCTGAGAAGGTCACTCAGCAATTCACATATGCAAAACTTTTTCAATTGCACCACTTTAACTCTTTAAGGCTGTGTATGTTTTATTTATTTATTTATTATAATATTTATATAATCACCCATTTTATGTATAATAACCACGGGTAGCTAAAAACCAGTTGGATTTATGAGGCTTGTTTTTAACTTCATAGAGATCTCAGAAACACTTATGGTTCATTGAAATATCATTTGGGAAATGCAACATAAGTCTGTTGTAAATAGAAATAGGATCAAAGGGAGACCTGATAATTTTGCATTGTCCATCTCACCTAAATGACTCTGGGTGGATGATGATGATGATGATGATGATGATGATGATGATAATAATAATAATAACAACAACAACAACAACAACAACAACAGCAGCAGCAGCAGCAGCAGCAGCAGCAGCCTTAGGTGCAATCCCAAAACAACTGGAACACCACTTGAACATCCTCGGCATTGACTAATTCGCCATCAGTCAATTGCAAAAGGTGGCCTTACTCAGAACAGCTTCCATCCTGCGATGATATCTGTAACACCATCAAACATCCACATCTGCCTATCCCAGGTCCTTGGTAAGGATTTGATGTGTAGACAAAAATACCAAACACAGTCTGAACATCTGGCTGATTGTGTGAATACTAATACTAATATTAATACTAATACTAATACTAATAATTTTTATTATTTATCTTAAAGAACAATTGCCCTCTGTTATTCCAAGGGGACATTACTAAAACCAAAGAGTGGGAATTTCATGAAAGCTAATTTCTAGTTACATTTTGGAAGAAACTTATACTTCCCTGAATCATTTGATTTCTCCATAAGTCTATCATACAGTGTTGAGAAGATGTTTGAAATGCTCAGATTTTGTTTGTTTGTGTGATTCAGAGGCTGCCCAGATCTGAATGACTCTGGAAGGCTTACACTTTAAAAGCAAGAAACAACAAGAAATGGATTATGAGCATCCAGAAGAAAAAAATATACAGTACAGTCACAACACTTCACCCACAACTGATGGATACTCAACATCTATCCTATCCCAATGCTTTGGGCAACCTCTAGCTTTTCAAAGACATTTGGAACAACATTAGGATGGGAGGCATAGAGATCTGTAGAGGGATACCATTCCAGAGGGTAGGTGCTACAACCAAGAAGTGTAGCTTTAATGCAGAAACGGCATTGGTCACGTTGGTAAATGATCTCTGGAGGGCCCGGGACAGGGGCCATTCCTCTGTCCTTGTTCTTTTGGACCTCTCAGCGGCTTTTGATACCGTGGACCACGGTATCATGCTGCGACGGTTGGGTGGGTTGGGAGTGGGGGGCACTGTTATGCGGTGGTTCTCCTCCTTCCTCACCGACCGTACGCAGT
>NW_015389267.1:23101-53764 GCF_001527695.2 Protobothrops mucrosquamatus
AAGTACTGATGAACTGTCATAACCCTAATAAAATGTGTTATCAAGTGATGCAGAATCTCACTCCTTTCCCCTTTGAAGGTTTCACACTGCTGAGAATTTCACCCAGTAGTATTTTAACTTAATAGACATGAGATAACTTCCTTCCCTGTGTAAAAATAACCTTTGTGATTCACATTGAACTGATGGTAGGATGATGTAGGACTGACCTTGGGATGATGTAGGAAGTGCAAGCATTTGCTTTTGTATACTTGTGATATAAGATACATTTATCATTTTTATCCCTTCCATCAATGTAACCAAATAATAATTGTATCTCTACTATACTGTGATAATGAACAACAAATATTTGATCAAACTCTATTATTTAGATAATAGCTTAACATCTGAACCAGCTTTCTTTCCTAATAAAAGATTATATATATTTGTTACCTTTTTATACAGGCTTGCAATCCAGTTAATTTGGAATAATTCAGTAGCTGAAAACATGATGACATTGTCCATAATTCAGTCTCATACATATTCTCTGGTGTTTGCTAAATCCCTAGTTCTATTTTGTTTCTTCTGCAATCTTTTGTATCAGCATAGTGATTGTTTGCCCAAGTTTGCTTTTTTGCTGCTTTAAAAGCAATCTGTTTTCCAAGGAAAGATGCTTGGATCCACAGTTCTGGAGGAATGATAATTTCTTCAATTAAATCAGAAAAGCAAGTCTTTGCAGGATTCTCACCACTGTCATTAGAATAAGATGAATTGAAGCAAGTGGGAGAGAGAAAGAGAGAGAGAGAGAGAGAGAGAGAGAGCGAGCAACCCAAAAGCATAATTCTAATAGCAAGCAAGAAGTAGGCCTTCTACAACCTGGTGCCCCACTGCCCCACCCTCCCATAATCCCCCCATCTAGCATGAGTAGAACCTAATGAGTAGAACCTATCAGAAATTGGATCTGGAAGGGGTCCTTAGCAACCAATCATCATTCCTATCTTTCAGCATTGTCTTTCATCTCAAAATAGGATATTGAAAGCATGAAAAAAGATATAATCTATTCCCACAGAGAGATCCAATAACAATCTATGAAAGCCTACTGGTAACCAGTGCAGCTCCCATACATTTGCTGTATTCCATTGAAGAAGTTTTTCCAGAGAGCATGCAAACAATTGCAGTTTGCACGCTACCCCATAAGACTTCAAAGGCGCAATCATTAGTATATTTTTTTTTAAAAATAGCAATTTGTTGGTTTATTTTGAAAATAGTACCTGTGGTTACATCATTTTTTTATTAATATAACTCACCACTGTTGGTTGGCACTTTCTACTCATTAACAATCAGAGAGTCATCACAATCTGATCCCTGATGAATACCAATGAAAAACACTTTGTTACTGAAGAGAGAAAAAAAGAAACTACAGGAATCTATATCCCAAAGATGCTTTTTCATAAGGCAACTGGACTTTCTTGTTTTTTCCTCTGAAGACATTTTGCTCTGATGAAGCTGAAGAAGCTTCTTGGATGAGAAGTGAAAAGTCTTCAAAGGAAAAACAAGAAAATCCAGTTGCCTCATGAAAAAGCATCTTTGAGACAGCCATGACCTGGATGACTGAAAATCTCCATAGACATGCAGGAATCTATAAAAAAGATGTTGAGACTCTGGAAAGAGTGCAGAAAAGAGCAACAAAGATGATTAGGGGACTGGAGACTAAGACATATGAAGTACGGTTGCAGGAACTGGGTATGTCTAATTTGGTGAAAAGAAGGACTAGGGGTGATATGATAGTAGTGTTCCGGTATTTGAGGGGCTGTCACAAAGATGAAGGAGGCAAACTATTTATCAAAGCACCAGAAGGCAAGACAAGAACCAATGGATGGAAATGAATCTAGGAGAGAAGCAACCTAGAACTAAGGAGAAATTTCCTAACAGTGAGAACAATCAACTAGTGGAATGCCTTCCCTTCAGAAGTTGAAGGTATCCCATCACTGGAGGTCTTCAAGAGAAGACTGGACAGCTACTTGTCTGAAATGGTATAGAGTCTCCTGCTTGTGTAGGGAGTTGGACTAGATGTCCTCCAAGGTCTCTTCCAGCTCTGTTATTCTATTTTCTATGAATTCCAGTCAATCATTCTTTTTTACTAGGATAGAGGAATATTTGGTATTTTCTTATTATATTTCATATGACCAAATATTTATCTTTCTGAAAAAATCAATATGCAGATGCACAACAGTTAGAACAATCAAAATGGGACCAAACCATGGAGACCAGAAAAGGCTGTGATAAGAATATATTTTTATCTATTCTATCACATATACATAAGAAGATCCAAGGACTCTAATTCTGGGATGGATGGATGGATGGATTCTTCATACTGTTTTTCTTTGGTACAACTTCGTTAGACATCATATCTTTGTTTGAAAGAGCATCCAGATGATTGATGATGTTAACAATGGATAGTTGATGGTTCCAAACCACAGAGAATTAAACTGTACTTCCATTAAGTAGGTAAACATGAACATGAATACTGGAACATGATACTCCTCAACTAAGTAATTGGCTATATAGCAAACTGCACAAACCTTAAAGCTACATGAGAATATTTTAAGAGGAGATTTTAAACTGATACTTTAAATGGCATGTATCATTTCTGTATGGAAAAAATGGTCAACTACATTAAGCAAAAATAATAATAATAGGAATGTAGAGTACATTCTTCCAGTGTCTTTTTCACTGAATGTACAGACAAAGCAGAAAGAAAGCGACAGATTGATTTTTCCATTTATAACAAGCCTTTCTATATTGTTATTAAGACATTTTTCTATGCAGCAAGCTATATCTTCTAAGATACCACAGCTCTAAGCCATAGACATTCATCACTGATGTGAAAGACTATCAAATGTATTTTGTAAATATAAGTGCATTTTGTCACTTGAATCTGTCTTACCTGTTTCAACAGGAATATTTTAAAAATATTTTTGCAGCTTACTTGAGTTCAACTATTTCTTACAGATTCCTTCCATGGTACCTTTAATCAGACAGTGTGCAATACCTATGCCCTAAAATTACTCTATACTTCCCTGGTTTAATTGGGAAACATTTGCAGCAAAAGAAATCTACAAGCAGCATTTGTTTCTCCCTGAATTACTCAGCACTTAGCAATATAAGTTTTCAGATAAGATCTATTTGTTCTTGATGACATCTAGTTGGATTATAAAAATGCATTTTATTCAGTTTTTTTAATTTCCTAGAAAAAGTTCTCACCAGAGGTCAAAGTACAAGTGAGATACCCAATGCCACATAGTACTTGTTTGTCATGCTAGATGAGAATTCTGTGTCCTTATATCACTCTCTTCTAACCTGTTTCTCTCCAGAAGCTCTAGTCTCCAACTCTCATTTTCTCTTTATGATGGAACTGGAATTTGACACATATGGAGGAAATTAAAAACTAGAAATTTGACACATATGTAAGAAGAATGGGGAAGAATGCCTTATGTGCTTTATATTGAGAACACTCTGTTAAAACTCAGAAATCTCACCATGGTTAAATCTATTATACAACTTTCCTAACACCAGTGCTTCAAGAAGTTTGGGTATAGTTTTTCAGATTCAATGCAGAGTCAGAACAGCTGACTTAGTATATTTCAGTCAATAAGACCAGCAAAGCAGATTGAAGACAAATCACAAGCCGATGTTTCCAAACAACCATAAATATGCAAGATGAGTCTGAGGACTCCTGGCCAAATATAAAGGACAAGGACCGGGAGGACGAGATGTGGTTTTAAAAAAATATATCTTCAGTAGCTTTCTGAGATGAGACAGGGCTTTACTGCAGCAAAGAGTTGCCCTCTTTCAAATGAACACATACAAAATATTAAGTATCAGCATAAGGATTTGAAAATGTAGCTAGCATTCCCATATAAAAGAGATGATCCAGTTGTATGCCATATAGGCTTTCTGGAACATAGAATTATAAAAATAATAAAAATAAAAAAAATAATTCAGGACAAAACCTGAATGAGAAACTAAATATCAGCTCAATTTCTATTACCCATGCAAGGCAATAGAAAAAAAGTAATAATTATAGGGCAAAACTGAGGCGTTTGAATCAAAGTCTTCAGCTTCGTGTCATGTTGCGTCATAAATTCTGACTTCTCTCTGGAAGACTGGGCTTTCATCAGAATACCATAACTCGGGATTTCCATTGTACACTAGGTGAGAAGAGCTCATATATATTCTGAATATTATACTGAAGCAGGACTTCAGTAGAGACTACGCGGTGCCCAAGGAAACCTAGTTTTTCTCAGTAAAGCAAATCTAACATCAAGCTGGAGCTCATAAATAGATGGATTTCTTCCCTGAAATCCTCTTTAATTTGTAGGATTTTTTTAAAAAAATTCTAATCGTTGGTTGTTACTGTGGCAAATATATGCTCTCTTAAACAAACCAAGAACCACTTATGCCATTTTTCTTTTTTACTTCTGCTGAGAAATAACTCATGTCAGGAAGAATTTCTTTCTTTTTTGCTTGAACTACATACACCAACTGATGGGATGGTGGATGGATATTAGGGGAGACACAGATTTTCTCTGGGGAAAAATGTTACGTGTTTAGTGTCAGATGTTGCTATCTTTGGCGAAAGCGTGAGTAGAAAGGTTGCTTCTTCCCTGCAGTTGTCTCAGCTTGTTCTGTTACAACGAGGGCTGGCTTGAATCCATCTATTAGACCTCAGATGCCCCTGGCCAGTTCCTCACTGGTAATTTATAGCACCTTCCATCATCATCCAGCCATCCTGTTGCTGATGTATCTAGAACAATTAACCAGTGGAACAACCTGCCTCCAGAAGTGGTGAATGCTCCAATACTGGAAGTTTTTAAGAAGAGACTGGACAGCCATTTGTCTGAAATGGTATAGGGTTTCCTGCCTGAGCAGGGGGTTGGACTAGATGACCTCCAAGTCCCTTCCAACTTTATTATTATTATTATTATTATTATTATTATTATTATTATTATTATTATTATTATTATTATTATTATTATTATTATTATTATTATCATCATCATCATCATCATCATCATACTGATGATGATGATGATGATGATGATGATGATGATGATGATGATGAAGATGGGCTTTCTTCTCACTACAGTGATGTTCAGGTTGATGTTAGAAGATTCTATAGATTGCCTGTGAAGAGGAAATGACCTGGGTGTCTCAAATGCAATGCGACATGAAACCTAGACTTTAATTCCTTTCCCGCTTAGGCAATTCCCATAAGAATCTGAGGTTTGTAGAAGGAGACAGTAGAAATGCAGAATCTCTCTGACGCCGCTCCCTTCGTCTTCAGTCCTAGGGCCTGCTTTCTGCTAGAGCGGCAAATTCGAAGGCACAGTTCAGGGATGTTTCAGAAGGTGTCCCCAAACGTTGAAGCTCTTCCATCGGAAACTCTCACACAATAAAACCGGAGATCAGGCTGAACCGAGAACATACATAGCCAGACGGAGTCAGGTCTTCTCCAGCTGCCTGACCAACAGTATAGTTCCCGCCTCTCTCTCTCCCGGCGGTCTCCTGTTGAAAGCAACCCGGCGGATGGCACGCGCGCTGTGCACACCCTCCCGGTTCGCTGCAATCTCTACCTGATCGCTCCTCTTCCAGGTGATCCCGCTCAGCATCCTCTTGCTGGGATCTGCCTCTCTCGGCGCTGCATTAGGACCCAGAGAGAACTGCTCTATTCCCGGCCCAGTGCGCCTGCGCGAAGGGTCCAGAGACCGAACTAGCCGGATTAGCGGCAAGAACGACGGCGGCAGAGGCGGCGGCAGCAGCAGCACCGTGTTCCCTGGCACAGAGCCTTCAGCACCGCTTGCCAGATCTTTTGGGCAGCCGGGCGCGTGAGAGGGAAAGACCAGAGGGAGAGCGAGGGCAAGACGCGCCGACCTTCCGTCTCTCCCCACAGCACAACCCACCTGCGGCTTCAGCATCGCTCGACCTGCCTGAATCGCCGGCTCCCATCCAGCCTGTGGTGAAGGCGGAATAAAGATGCCCTCGCCTTGATTTTATTCCGGCCACCCAGTCCCCGCATCTCGTTCACACCTTCGGCTTCAAGACAGATAGAAGCCAGCCAAACCGTCCCTCTCTCCCTCTCTCCCTCTCCTCGAGAGGCGCTTCCTTGGCGAAGGAATCGAGCGCTGTCCGTTCAGCACCACGCTATCGTAAAGCCTGGCAAGCCCGTGCCTTGCGCTTCTGGCGCCTTTCTTCGATCGATCCCCCGGAGGGGATCCTCGGGCGGCGAGAGCTACAGGCGCGAGGCCCGTTTTTTGGGCTGCTGCGAAGTGTGAACTGCATCAGCAGGGAGGGCGCCGAAGAAGACGCCGAGAGGGAAGGCGGATTTCGGGATCGTTTTCCTTTCAGCTGGGCAATGGTTAGCTACGTCTTCCCCCGCCCCGATATATTAGCTGTTGCTTCATCACCGCCATCGTTTCTTGAGAGCCTTTGAATTTCACGTGCTCGCTGAATTTCTGTTCTGAAAAAAAAAGAAAGAAATCGACGCCGGTATTCAGCTCGCTCTGCGTTGAGCTCTTCCCAAGAGCTGCCTCTTGCGCCTGCCTCTGCCTCTAGGACTGAGGTACAGAAGGAATTTTGTTCTGCATTTTCAGGGGATCTGGTCCGATCGCTGCCGCTGAGCACTGGTATATGCCCTTTCTTCCTCGCACTGTATTGTGTGTTTGTGTGAGCGTATGTGTGGGTTGTGTCTGTAAGACCCTATTTCACTGCCCTCCGTCTCTTGTTGCAGGCCCCTATCACCACCCTGTGCATCTCCTTTGTAGGTCAGCAGTGTGGCACTGGAGGTATTAATTGCCACAGCCCAGCAAGGAAGCAATCTTCCTCACTCGCAACCATACTTACCTCCCTAACGAAACGCCCCTCACAATCTTTGTTCTTGGAAGGAGCCTTTCATCAGCATATTCTATTTATAGGCACCTGCATCTTACATCTTTACATCTTACATCTAGGAGCATGTTGACTTCCTAATAAAGAAGTTGAATCTGCCATCATTAACTTTCACTGGTACTCTTGATTTTGCATCACTTGCTGTGAAGGATATAAGTGGCTAAGAACAGTGGGCGTCTCTTGCCCGCATGTCTAAGGTATCAAGTTAGTTACTGATTGCAGATGAGCAGCCACCCCTTATGAGCTTGCTGTGTGTTGTGCTTGCTTGGATGATTCCACGACATGCCTAATAAGAGACGAGATGGGCCAGGGCGATGAAAGTGATCGTATTGTGATCAATGTGGGAGGGACTAGGCACCAGACTTACCGCAGCACCTTACGCACCTTGCCTGGCACCCGGCTGGCCTGGATCGCTGAGCCAGATGCCCACAGTCACTTTGACTATGACCCCCGTGCAGATGAATTCTTCTTCGATCGGCACCCAGGTGTCTTTGCCCACATCCTGAACTATTACCGAACAGGTAAGCTGCATTGCCCAGCAGATGTGTGTGGACCTCTGTATGAGGAGGAGCTAGCCTTCTGGGGCATTGATGAAACAGATGTGGAGCCTTGTTGCTGGATGACCTATAGGCAGCATCGTGATGCTGAAGAGGCCCTGGACAGTTTTGGTGGAGCACCCCTGGATAACAGTGCTGATGATGGAGATGCAGATGGCACAGGAGACTCAGGTGATGGTGAAGAGGAGCTGGAGATGACCAAACGCCTGGCCCTGAGTGATTCCCCAGATGGAAGGCCTGGGGGCTTTTGGAAGAGGTGGCAGCCTCGGATTTGGGCACTCTTTGAGGACCCCTATTCCTCCAGATATGCAAGGGTAAGCCATACAAGTCAAAACCCAGACTAGTTGTTTCCAGGCCCTTTAAGGAGGTTTTTAATTTGGTGTTTCTTGATCACTATTTGTATTTCATGTCCTGCATGTTCTTGCATATACTGTACTTAAAGAGAGACAAGGAACAATATTGCCTGTAAGACACACAAAGCCAGCCTTTTGGAACAAGGGCAGATATAATGGCACTTTTCTTTTTCTTTCTTTCTTTTTCTTTTCTTTTTTGGTCTATGAGGAGAAAAAACATTCCAACAAGTCAAAATCCCACCAAAAAAGAGACACCTTCCCACATGCTTACAAGTAATTGCCTAGAACATGTCTTGTGTCAGGATTCCTCTTTAACTTCCATTCCATTTTTTTTCCATTCAACAAGATGAAGAGAAATTCATTACTAAAGCTTCTTAATGGAAGACCTGTGTCTTAAAGTTTTTGTTGTTTTTCAATGAGCTGCAAGGGCACTTTGATCTGATTTCCAAGACAGATGGCAGACACAATGCTCCAGATTTATTCTCTATAGTTATCACATTTTCGTTAGGCTAAAGCAACTCGTATCAAGATATGCATGTAAACAATTATTTCACTGTAGGGCAAGATGACTATTCTACCTTCTGCTCACCAACAGTTGCAAGCAACAGAAAAGAAATTTTATACTCAGCTTATCACTGGGATTGTGATCGTGTTAGGCAAAGGTTTGTCAGAATAGATATACTGTATATGGTGTTGTGAGGAAACACTCTTTTGTGCTAAAATGAGAAAAGATTTTTGCTTTCTTTGATGTCATCAAAACACATACTGACGTCACTGGAGGCTGGCTCAATCACATGCAGCTCTTGCTGCATGAAATGTGGAGAGAATGGATTAATGGTTGCAGGAAAAATAGGGTTAATTTTAGTATCTTTGTGGCTGTATGTGTACATAGCCACGTACTTATAAAAGCACACATAAATGAAAAGCCACATTTATTCATCTATTCTTGGCATTTCTGCATTTTTCCTTATGCATTATATGATTGTTTCCCCCCCTACCCCCTGCTGAGGCATGTTTATTGGTGTCTGTCTGTATGTATGCCCATGCATGCATACAAAGAACTAATTCATTGCTTGATTGATATTTTCCATCTGGAGAAGGAGAAGGCTCTAAAGCACTTCAAAAGCAATTGTTGATTATCTGAAGATGAACAGAAAATTTGACGGGAACAACAAAATGAATTATTGGGTACATCAAACCGTGTTTGTTATTTACTGGAAGCATTTTGCTCAGCCAATATCTCAGAATAACTGGGGTGGTGCCAGGTTGGCGAAAGAATAAATGAGATGTTCTATCTGGAAGGGAGTCCTGAGATGCTTTCTACACTCTCTTGTAGGTGACATTGTTTTTGCTGTGTAGTCTTCTGAGATTTCCCCAGTGAATTTAGTGAGTTGAAAGCAGTGAATCTTTAAATAGTTGGGAACAGGAAAAGATTAATTAAATATTTACTCCATCATAAAAGCAAAAAGTGTTATGGACCAGCAACGTTTGAGTCCTAATCGTCTTTCCCAGGAGAGTGTGACAGTATGGAAGCCAAGCCGAGGGCTTTTTCAGGTGAATCTTGCTGGCTTTGAGCAAAAATATAGGCATAAATTGGTTTCTGGAAAATCTATCCAAAGCCTTGCCTCTCTGGAGCTGCTAAATTAGGCATATGCATCAAGATCAGAGGCCTCCTAATCTAATTTGCCATTATTTATAGAAAGATCAAATTCAATGCATTTGAGGAGAAACTCTAGTTGATTGCTAAAGCTCATGCTTTGTATGCAGAACGCTGCGTTCCTAGCAGCTTCAGTTAAAATTGTCTCAGAGATTCTGGAGGCCCAGCTGGAGTACAGGTAATCTTCGACTTACAACCTCAATCGACCCCCCCCCCAACATTTCTGTTGCTAAGCGAGACAGTTGTTAAGTGAGTTTTGCCCCAGTTTACAACTTTTCCTGCCACGGTTGTTAAGTGAGTCCCTGCAGCTGTTAAGTAAGTCACATGGTTGTCAGAAAGTCACAAAAAGTGATCGCTCGACCCCGGCACCCTGCAACCGTTCTAAATATGAGTCAGTTGCCAAGTGTTTGGATTTTGATCATGTGACCATGGAGATGCTGCAATGGTCATGAGTGTGAAAACCGGTCATAAGTCACTTTTTTCCATGCCGTGGGTAACTTCAAATGGTGACTAAATGAACCATTGTAAGTTGAGGACTATCTGTAGAAGGCAAAGTAGAAAGCATAAGTGAAGGTTCAAGTCACTAAAGGTTTAAGAGAATCAGTAGAGGAGCTGTGGTCTATAATATGCATTGTTTTTTGTGTTGCCTGCGTCAGTTTTGGGAGTACATGTTCTGGAATTCTATTGTCTATTCCTTTGATATGCACGTGATTTGATTTCTTCTGCTAATAGACCCACGTGATTTGATTTCTTCTGCTAATAGATAGTCCTCATAACATTATTAACATACAAGTTTTGCAAAGTTTCTGTAAAGAAGTATAAATGTCCATGCAGACATTTATGTAGCTCAGTCTGTCCTACATGTTCACGTGCTACCCACTGAAGATATAGTAATGGACACTTAACAATACCGTGTACCATACAAAGATCAATCAATGAAAATGTATATAAGAGAATTCTTGGATATATGGTATTATAGTTTATAAGCACATAGATGAACAAATCTCAACCTACCTAAAATGCCATTAAAGGAAACTCATGTAGATTATTTTTAAAACATAAAGCATAAAGGATAAAACATTCATCTAACAAAGAGTCTCCCAAAAGTAGTAGCAATATCAATAGCACTTAGACTTACATACCGCTTCATGGTGCTTTTACAGCCCTCCGTAAGCAGTTTACAGAGTCAGCCTATTGACCCCAACAATCTGGGTCCTCATTTTACCAACCTTGGAAGGATGGAAGGCTGAGTCAACCTTGAGCCGGTCAGGATCGAACTGCCAGCATATTCAGCAGAATTAAACTGCAGTATTGCATTCTAACCACTCGGCCGCCACAATAATCCGCTATTATATTTTTTCCAATATTTGCATTTCTATTGCAGTTTACATGCGTTTTAATCATGATTATATATTTAGCTGTAACCAATTTCCAAATGATACCCATATAATCGTTCGGATGAAATTCAAATCTACAAAGTCTCGAGAGCTCAATATGTTCTGAAGCCTTTTAGATACCTGCAAGGAAGCATCTTCTCTCTGCTTAGAGTTCACGGTATTTCTTATGCTGTGGAGTTGTCTAAGTCCAAGGAAGAAATATTAAAGGGCATGAAGCATAGCTGTAGTAGTAATCATCACCATTATACTCATCTGATATTGAATGAAATGATGTAGCTTCATCCAGGCCAAAAAAGAATGAATCCTCATTATGCCTCTTTCCAGTATAATCTGCATTATATATTCCTATGCAGAAAGCAGAATGTCTTGACTTTTCACTATTGACTTTCTGCAATGGATTCATCAGTGGGGGACCACCTGTCTCACCCCCCTCATATTAGATAATCAAAACAAAATGTTTAAGTTGAAAAACTGTTTTACAAGTGTGCAGGCTTGTTCTAGGGGGGGGGGCGCGGAACAGTTCCTGGTCAATGTAATCTGAGACATTAAGGATTTAATTTTAAAGGTTTGAATGTATTACTGATTTAATTTAAAACCTTACATAATAGATTTCATTTTAATATCAGAGTATGTGTTACAATCTTATGACTAAAATGTTTAGCATTAAATAGATATGCTAAAACCTAGGAAAATACATTCTACCTCATTCTATCTACAGTCACCTTCTTCTTCCTGATATATAGGCCAACTTTGCTCCTATGGGCTGATTAGACCAAGTGATCAAGAAATAGTTACTGTTCCTAGAAGTTGATGGAAATGCAGGAAAGGGAGCTTAGGAAAACATGGATTAGCTAGTAGTATCCTAAATATTGTAATTGCATCCCTTGGCTGTTTTCTTTGTTGCACGTTCCTCTTATACTAAAAATAGAAACATAAGGATCAATTGTTGTAGCCATGGTAAAGTATCTACATTGGTAAGACCAATACCAGGAGGCATAATAAGACACATTCCAGGATCCCCTGCCTCCTTACTTTGATCATCCTCCTTATTGACTGTTTGTCCAGTCTCCATCAATCTACTTCTTTTCTGGCTTATGCTGCAAGCAAAGTCTCTTCCTTCCCCTTGACCATTGCCCAAAACACCTGGCCATCCACACTTGCCTTGGGAGTGGGGCAGAGTGGGCAGACTGGAAATCCTGCACCAGCACTTCCTAGCTAAATTAAACAGATTTCAGGTCAATCTTAGCAAAAATGAGCAGCTTTGGGTTTTAGGACTTCCCTAGATCCTGAGATTTTTTTTCCCCATCTCTTGTTCTGGGGAGAACTACTTCAAGGAGAAATGGGGCACAATGTGATTGGTCCTCGTGGGCTTGCAGCTCCTGTTCAAGGATAGATGACAGCTGTGATCAGGAGGGCTTTTGCACAACTGGCACAATGGGCCAGATTGACCAGGAAGCACTGCTCGTGGTCACTCATGCTTTGATCGTCTCCTGAGTGGTTTTATTCCAATGTTGCAAGCCCTCCAAAGCAGACTCAACTAGAAACCAAAGTTGTGAATGCTAACACCACGCTTACAATCAAGAAATAGAACCTCACAAGTTTGAATGACCTTCCCCCTCCCTCCTTCTTCTTGAGAACTAGGAAGGGTCTTTGTCTAAGGTGCTTGCTCAGATTACAGTTTTGCCCCGGATTCAGATTTCTTTTATTTGATCGTTGTCTCAGTGATGGCTTTGTTTTCCATTTCTCAAGAGTATTTTTTTCTGCCTATAACAAATGTGCTTTACCTTGGGCTACCCTTGAAGAGTTTTCTTAAGCTGCAGCTGGTTCAGAATGTGGAGGCCTTGTCAATTAGAAGTGCATCTTGGTGTGCTTATGTTATAGCTCTGTTCTGGGAGCTGCATTGGCTGCCATTCAAGATACTGACTGTCACCTATAAAGTCTTATATGACATGGGGCTGGTTTATTTGTGGAACTCTCCCTGATTGTCTCTACTCATTCCATTTGGTATGTCAAGAGAAACATGCTACAAGTCCCATTGCTTGAGGAGTATCGTATTTCTGGATCCAGAAAATCAGTGACTACCCGTGGAACACTATATTCCCCAATATTAGATGGCCCTGATTCTGCCAGTTTTTCATAAAGTCTTGAAGACTTGCATGTGTTCTCAGACATGGAAGCCAAACTGTTAGTTGGTAAAGTTGTTGATTTGTAGCAAACTGGTTTTAAGGCTAGGGTTAAAGCTGCTAACTGTGAATATGGGCTACATCTGTTTTCTTCTGATTCTTCTTTTCAATCACCATCTTTGGACTTTAGGGGTAGAGGAATTGGGATGGGGGTTGGGATAAAGGGAGGGCTATGGTACTTAAGTGGATTATTGTACAGGTTAAGCCCATCTGTCCCCAACTTTAAGGAGCAGGTGTTACACTTATAGCAGGATATATTGATGCATGTACTGTGGGTTTTATGTTATCTGTATGTTGATTTTAAATGCTCTTAACTGCCCAGAGTTGCCATGGCAAGATGGATGGTCATATAAATTGAATTAATTAATTGATGAACAAATAACTGAATAAATCCAGCACTGCACTGGAATGTTACTTCAGAAGCCTAGAAGGTCAGGTTCTTCTATGATATCAGCCCAATAATAATTGGACTTTATTTTGTTTTGCTGTCTAGAGATAGTCATAGACAGTGATAATATTTGCATTAACATAATCCCAGGTTCAGCTTTTGGAAAACTTTTTACATCACAGGTGTTTGCGCAATCTGAAGCCACAAGCCTCTGAAAGTTGCTAACCAAATTGCAAGTGATTAAAAGAGCAAAAGAAGCAAATAAATAAATACTTCTTGCTTGGAGTGGTGATTGGTTGATAAAATTTATAAAGTCGCTCATCTCATAAATGTGACTCTGGGCAGTGTACAACAAAACCAGTAAAAATACATCTTATATAATAAAAGGGAGTGATAAGGGGAAGGCAGACTGAGCCAAGAAAACATCTTTTGTCCATTGTGGTAGATAGCTAATTAGGCAACTGAGCTATTTAGTCTGCACAATCAACTAATTAAAGCCAAATGGTTACATTAGAAGTATTCTGGAAATGGGACTTCGAATGGGCTAGAAACAGAATTCCTTGCTTGTAGTCCCCACCCAAATCCAGTTCTGGATTCTGAAGAGCAGCTAAAAGATATGCAGCAAAGGAAATCTGGTGGAGAAGTCAGTTAACCCAAAATGGGCAAAGGTAAAGCCAGTGCCCCAATTTATAGGAAGAATCTTTTCTCTGTGTGTATCATTTCTGTTTTCTCTCTTTCTGATAACTTCTCTTTCTTCTCTTCCAAGCAACAAGCTGCAGGAAAGCATAAGAGATTTCAGCTGTTTAAACTAGGCAAGATGGCATGAAATTAAGCTGAGGATTACAGGACTCCAAAAATGCTCACCCTCCCTATAGCTTGAATTTTAGATGGTTGCCTAAGTGAAGGAAAAGGAAGGAAAAGTGAAGGTGAAGATATGGAAAAGGCTGATATGAGTAACCTGTAGTCTAATAATCTTATAAATTATTATTAAATAAATAATAATAATATAATAAAATAAAATAAAATAAAATAACCAGAATGTATATATTTAACAATAGACTAGACCAGGGGTGTCAAACTGCCGGCCTGCGGACCGGATGCATCATAGCAAAACCGTGCCCACCCCATTGCCAGCAATGGCAAAAAAGTCCCCACACATCACGTGACGTTGCGAGTTTGACACCCCTGGACTAGACTAATCATTTAAACAAATTAACACAGAGAACCTTTAAATGTGGATGGGGGAGGCCTAACTACATATTTTACTCAATACGTAAGTACGGGAACTATTGTATGGAAGTGCAAATAAAAATCTTTCCTTAACTAACAGCAGCCATAATTAATTCCTAAACAGCAACAACAACACCTCTAGCTGTTACCATTCTGGTTCCTCACACCATCAATCATTCCTACATTGTGTACATTGTAAACATTTTTGTGAGCATAAAATATCCATTAAAAAAGAGAGAGAAAGAAAGAGAGAGTTTCTCTCCATGGGAAAGTAGTGCCACAATCTAGTCAATTTGCAGCTGGGACTTCTACTCATACAAGTCAGGTTGAGAAGATTTGAATTTGGATCTAGGTTGTGTTTTTTTTAATCTTTCATAGTCACATTATGGGTCTATCCTTTGGTAAGTCATCCTCCTCCTCCTCAGTTTATATATGGAATGATTTACATCAGAAGATCAACGCAGTTCAATATTTTCGTTTTTAGATGTAGGAGATGGCCAGGCTGAACCTGAAGGAAGGGTCAAATGTGTTATAAGTCAAGAATCCCTGCTTGCCCACAAATGATTTAAGTCCACCCCATGCTTTCTTAATTCCTGCTCATTTCCCTTGACCATTACTAGCTCAGATTTTGGTAGAGTTAAGCTTGCAATAAATATTTATACTCATTTGAACTTCCCGAATCTCCTGATTTCCCTGGTGGGTGACATCAGCGACTTGACATACATTCCAAGATACATCTAATAACATGGCAATATGATAAATATGTGTATATAAATTCCAGTGCACTCACAAGGAAGCCATGATTGATTGCCATTTCCTATAAACACTTTTTTTTGAGGGTGGGGAGGAGATAATGTTTGAATGGTACTTGGGGTAAAAACAGTTACAGTTAAAATGGAAAAGCTCTCAGCAACATGTGACCTTCCTCAGATTTTGAGTAGAGGAGGGACTCAAAACAGGATTTATAACTCAAAGACAGAATATGTATTGCCTGCAGAAGGTCCCAGATTTAATTCCGACATTGCAAATAGTTGGTGGGAAAGACTTCTGCCAAAAACTCTGGCAAACATTGCCCAGTGAACAGGCGCCACTGAGTAGATGAATAGTCTGATATGCTACGAGGCCGTACTTTATGTTTTAAATTAATTTAAGTGCTTCACGAAATGAAATAGGAAAATTAAAATGAACATCCTTGTTCGAGTCCTATTTTATTTACTTGCTTGCTAGACTGAGAAATTGAAAAAAAGCATACTGGGAGATGACAGTGACAACATGCTCCAATATCATGCCAAGAAGTAATGCTGACAGAAGTAGAGCTAAAGTTACTCTACCCTGAACAGGAGAGAAATGATTTTTCCCTGAATTTGCTCTTTTTTTTTTTCTGTGTGTGCCTTCAAGTCAATCTTGATTCTTGGTGGCTGCCTGGATGAGTTTCTGCTGTTTTCTAGGCAAGAGTTCAGAAGTGGCTTGCTCTTGTCTGCTTCCAAGGTCTGAGAGAGAGAGTGATTGGCCCAAGGTCACCCAGCTGGCTTTTTGCCCAAGGTGGGACTAGAACTCCTGGTCTCCTGGTTTCTAGCCTGTGACTTAACTGGTTGTCCTAGCTGGTTAACAGGCTATAGCTAACTTTCAGATTATGAGCAAATGGGAATAATAATCATCCCTAACTCTGAATAAGCGGTCATGGTAGGCATATTATATAAAATAATGGTACATCTCCTTGTACAGAATGCAAAAAACACGTGGCTTCATAACTTCTGTCAATTTTATCCCTATATTTGCAAAGAAAAAAAATAGCACAATAAACAAAATAATGCGTGATTTTTAAAAAAACTTACTACATTTCTCATGATGTTAATGAAATGGTAATATTCTGCAAAGCAGCTGGAATTGTGATGCTTAATATTTGATGGTAATTATTTAAAATGTGATAATTAATCATTGTGACGGGTCTTGTGATGGGGAGGTTACGTCATGTGAGTCTCATTGAGAGGTGAAGTGCTGGGGGGGGAGGGATTGTACAACCAGCCTATGAACCCCTCAGAATCCAAATCAATTGCACAGCCAACCAGAGACAGCACTGATCCTCAATCAACCCACGCAAGCCTTCCCAACCAGCACTTCACCTCACAAGGACCTTCACCTGAGGTAAAATTCCCATCACAAGACCCATCACAAGACTCCCACTGATGACTCACACCTTACCCATCACAAGACCCTCACTTGACATACTTACACCTGACTTATCACAAGACTCATCACAAAACTCTCACTTGACACACCCACACCTGACCCAGCACAAGACCTAGTGAAGCCCTTATAAACAGAAGAATATTGAAATCCCCTAAACCAGGGTTAGGCAATCTTTGCTCTTTTATGACTCGTGGACTTCAACTCCCAGAATTCCTGAGCCAGCATGGCTGGCTCAGGAATTCTGGGAGTTGAAGTCCACGAGTCATAAAAGAGCCAAGGTTGCCTACTCCTGCCCTAAACCCTGCTGAAGGTGTTACCTAGCCTGGTAATGAAATGTTTGGAAACAAACCAGTAGCTTGGAGAATGAACCTAATGGGATAGTATGATAATGGTGATATTGACAACAAGAATAAGGACAATGGTAGGACTGATCCTATAAGACTGGTACCAATAGTAGGACTTTGTCCCCCCTCCCCCTTCTCACACATGCACACACACCTCCTTCCTCATTTTCATATTCACAGATTTTCCATGCTTCAGTTCACCCTCTCTCTATATCTCAGAACATGGGTCTGGAGAGATTTAAAACATCCCCCTTCCCCTACTACCCAGGAGAAGAATGAATAAACATATATTATGGTATCACTGAAATATGCCTTTTTGGATTTGAAAACCATTGATGGAGATCCCAGTCCATAAGTGAAAGCCATCTTGACAGGATCAGAGGGGTTTCATGCAGAGGCGTAGCGTGGGGGGTGCAGGGGGGGCCGGCCGCACCGGGCGCAACATCTGGGGGGGCATGCTCGCACTCGCAGCTCTCTGCCCCTGCCTGGCTCACTCACTCTCTCTGCAGTGCTGGCTGTGCGAATCCGATCCGAGCCGCCGGGTCGCCGCCCACTGTGGAGGGGGGGGCGCAAATTACTTGCCTTGCCCCGGGTGCTGACAACCCACGCTACGCCACTGGTTTCATGGGTTGGCTACTTTAAGGACATGCAATAAAATTCAACTAACAGTAGAAGTGTCTTTATGTTCTTTCTTATACTGTCTCTTCCTTCCTTTCTATGTATCACGGTTGGACATTTAAACTGTAAATCCAATAATCTCTGCTCCACAGATTCTCTGAGCTTTTGCTCTTTGACTCTGAAGGAGAAATTCTGTGATTTATTTTCTCCTTCTCTTTCCATCAATACGTCTGCCTGCCAGTTTCTGAAGCCAGGAAATCACAGTATCAAAAATACCTACATATCTGCCTGGCATAGAGCAGGAGAGAGAGCTGTGAGATGCTAAGGATCTAAAGCAGGGTAGTCAACCTTGGCTCTTTTATGACTCGTGGACTTCAACTCCCAGAATTCCTGAGCCAGCTAAGCTAAGCTGGCTCAGGAATTCTGGGAATTGAAGTCCACAAGTCATAAAAGAGCCAAGGTTGACTACCCCTGAGATTCTAAAGGTTCTTCAAAGACCCTACATTTTTTTCTAGGCCACTAACCCATAAGTATATTTAGATCAGAGTGGCTCTCAAGCTCTCAAGTATATATATTCCTATTTTGAATAGTGAGGTGGAAACAGAGCCTTAAAAAAAAATTAAAAGGAGTTTCCTCTATGAATAATGAAAAAGAAAAAAGTTGAAAAAAAGAGGATTTTTTTTCTTGCTCATTAATACGATTGTTCTACCCATTCAGTTGACATTCCGTACTAACATGTAATTTTAATACAGAATATGCTACATTATAAATTCTAGCTTAAAATGGCAATTAATTACTCAGCAGCTTTCTGGTATGAAGTAGGTAATAAACAATCACCCAAGGAGAGAGGATGTCATTTTTAGTTGTTTTTTTAAAAAAAATTATAATGTGAATGTAATGGATCTAGTCTTACTATGCTCACGTTTGCTGCCAACACTCCCATTTAAGGCAGAGGGAGAGAAAGAGAACAATGTCTCTTGGGTTTAAGGCAGAGAGGCACACAAATCTCTGACACAGTTATTTAAAAAAAGACATTATATGCATACTCAGATAATTTAGGATAAAAGTCAAAGCACAAGCTTTCCATGGTTAAAGTCTTTTAAAAAGTAGATAGTTCATAGATGTCATTTTGATAATTATGTAGATTTAGTACTAGCTCCTCACACTACCCTTTGTAGAAAATGCTAGGAGAAAAATTGCAAAGACCTAATTGTAAGGACAATAAATAACTGAAAAATCCATAACCAGCAGGCATCCAGATTTTTCCATAGACAGATAGAGTTCTCTAATTAATTGCACATTTGTGTTTAATTCATATTAGCATTCACTTAATTTTTATTTGCTTTACTTTCTTTAATTAAACAGCAAAAAGAAAAGAAAAAAAGGAAAGCTATGCATACATATATAAGATACATATATAACATTTCAACACAAAAACATTTAAATTAAGGATGATTATTTCACTATAGTCTACATCTATTGGCGGCCGTTTCCTAAGTCTCAAATAACATCAGGACTTCAGCCTACTAAGTAATTGAGATCATACATGTATCTTTCCAATACTGAAAGACAAGTCTCTTTGCAGTAAGCATAATGGAGAGAACTCTTTTTTATGGTCCAGTTTTTGATTTCCATACATGTCGAACTTCCAGGACATCCAAATATGGACATCTCAAATTAATGAAAAAACCCCTTTTCAAAGTCCAGTTACCATATGTAATCATGTCTTCTGAGAAAATAACACTTTCCCCAAAAAAATTACAAAAACATATTTTGTATCCCACCATTTATTATTTTTACAAACAACTCAAAGCAGCAAACATATCCAATGCCCTTTCCTCCTCCTTTTTTCACCGCCATAAAACAGTCCTGTGAGGTGGGTTGGGCTGAAAGGGAGAGTGAGTGGCCCAAAGTCATCCAGTCGGCTTTTATGGCTAAGGCAGGACTTGAACTCATGGTCTCCCACTTTCTATCCTGGTGCCCTTAACCACAAGACCAAACTGGGTTTCTGTGTTTGAATAAAACATTGTCATTGCATCGCATGCAAAAGAATGATTTACTCATTCCTTTTCAAACACAATGGGATCCAACAATTCTGAAATATTGTTTTTTCATGAATAAGTCCATCTTATTGACATGTTTACATAGATGTTAACACGGTCTCTCATCTTCCATTCAGCTGTCAATATCTGCATATCAAATTGATTTATTGACAGCAAACACTTACAAGGACTATTTGTGGCTTTCTTGGTTTCAAACATTTGATAATCAGGTCTAACCATTTAAGTATCTCTTAAACTGAAAATATAATATATATATTATGGATTGTTGTATATTAAGAAAGGCCTTACATCTTATAAACCTGCAAAGTTTATTTGATGTGATGTTACATTTGTATCAAGAAAAATTGTTGCCAAATAAAGAGTGAAAGTCCTTTCTTTTATTAAGATTTCATTTAAGGCAGTCTGCTGCATTTTTAAATAAATTGGAATAAAAAGCAATTCTCAACAATTTTGAGGATTTTGCAATTAGCTTTGCAGTTTTTATATACTTAATATATCTTGCTGCTTACTGAACTGGTATTTTCTACCGAGGAAATTATTTATTATATATTCCTACTGCAAAGAAAATTCATTCAAATTATTATCACAGGATGGATAAATGTTAGATTAAATGTGCTTTAAAATTAGATTTCACATTTTAGCCATTTTGCACTGAGTAAGCAAAGTTGACACTAACTAATCTAGGCTCTTGACTTAATTCAGTAAGTGGGTTTTTTCTTTCTTTCTCTATGTAAATATATAACAGTATGATTTTGGGCAATATTCAGTCTTGGTTTTGTAACATTCTGAATCAGTCTGAGACAGTCAAATATATTTTTGAAGTTTCACCAAGAGTTGTAATAATTTTTCCGTCACTAACAACCAAATCAAGGGCAAATGGATCAGGTTTCAAGGGGTTCTTATTTCCTTCAACATGATTTACACATGGCTGTGCTGCTCAAATTAATCATGAAAAAAAAAAGAATAAATCTGTGCTCCAGGATTTTCTAAGATAATTGCTCATGAAAAGCTTCTTTAATAACAGTATGTTAAAATTATATGATAATCACTTGGAATTGGGGGGAAATGTAATAATGCTGTAATTTCAGTGAGCTGTACAAAAGCTGTAATATAGTTGCAGCATACAATGCTCCATTAATAATCTCTTATTTTGTAGGGGGGGTTTTTTGTTACCTTTCTGGGCTCTTTGATCAGATAATTCAGACAAACAACTATTTCAATATTTAGCAAGATGTAGATATTTGAGCAATTAATTTGCTTTGTGAGAAGTGGTGTAGAAATAAGCACAGACTATTGTGTTATCTGTCCCTTTTGCTGTGTTTAGTTTTGGCTCCTGCTAATATATTTATAAGGGCCAGTTTGGTGTAGTGGTTAAAGCTGTAGGCTAGGAACCAGGAGTCTCTCAGTTGTAGTCCTGCCTTAGGCCCAAAGCTAGCAACAGGGTGACCTTGGTCTAGTCCTTTTCTCTCAGTTCTAGGAAGGATGGAAGGAGAAATCACTTTTGAAAAATTTTGCCAAGAACATTGCAGGGACTTTTTCAGGCAGTCTCCAAGAATCAGGCATGACTGAATGAAAGAGATAGAGATGGATGGATGGACGGACGGACAGACAGACAGACAGACAGACAGACAGACAGACAGACAGACAGACAGACAGACAGACAGACAGACAGACAGACAGACAGATAGATAGATAGATAGATAGATAGATAGATAGATAGATAGATAGATAGATAGATAGATAGATAGATAGAATTCCTTACTTAATTTTCATATGGATGCAAGGATATTATGTGGGGCAATTTTTTCTTCACTGAGGTCCTTATTGTTCTTCCATATCCTATGGAGAAGTTTTGAAAAGGAGAACAAGAGACAAGAGCTTCATCATTAGCTTTCTTTGGTTAATTTATGGAAGAGAAGGTTTATGATACAAATCTCTCTTGTAATAGGGATAATTTTTAATGATTTTAAATAGTCACAGCCACTAATATTTGGATTTTAATTGGTTTTTAGAAGGGGTAATTCTGTATATTGTTTTAACATGCTGTGAGCCGCCCTGAGTCCCATGGGGAGAAGGGCGGCATATAAATTTTGTAAAATAAATAAAATAAATAAATACATACCATGCTTAATCTTCCAGCCCTTTTCCTCAGATTAACTGATACCAGGTTTTGCAGATGGACCAGCAATTTTACCAGGCTGCAAAAACTGTCAAGGATAAATGGTTTATGTATAAAGCTCAGTAGGACTTATTTCTGGGAAAAGATATATAGGATTGCCCAGCAACTGCAGCAGATGCTTAATGGCCATTTGATATGGAAGTGAAAAGGTTGTTTTGAGAAACAAACACATTCTTTGAACTATACTCAAGCAGTAAAGATGACTGTAACTGCACTGACTAGTTTGAGGTGTTTATGCCTTTAAGAAATCCCCAGAGTATGTGTGACTTTATTAAAAGACTTAATGTAAATTTAAATCACTATGGATTACTTGAAATGTTAGCTACATCTAGGCAGAAATAAATCAATATCCCAAAGTGCACTGGAACTTCTTGAGAAAAGCTCATCTGGGAAGACCACTCCATTTTATCCTTTGCAAATTTCATAAAAATATTTTTTTCAAGTGTCATCATTATCATCATCATCATCATCCTTTCTCTTTCAGTTTATTTCTTAGAAATTCAAATATGTGCATACCTACTGAGCTACACAAGCAGCTTATCCCAGCAACATAAATTTCTGCAAAATGTAGAAAGATGTGTCAGATATCTCATGCTATTACAGCATTTGCCAGTTGTTCATTGTACCGTGGCAAGCTATTGTTGAATCTTTGCTTTTTATGACACAGTCCAGCATTGTGATTTCAAAATGCAGTAGGTGACTTTTTAAAAAAATAATAATGCAAGGAGGTTCTTTGTTAACTCAGTAAACCTTTACGTAAGATCCATCAAAGAGCTAAGAAGCTTCTAGCCTTTTCAAGAAATGGAAGAAAGAGATGGCTTTTTAAAGGTATGTCAAGATTCCTCTTGCTAATTATGGAACATAGCTAATTATTTTGCAAAATGAGGTTGGGGAATACCCTCAGTTTAGAGAGTCTTACTAGCCTTGCACAGTCTTATGTAGTCATTTGAAATTGCTAACTCTATGAATCATGAATGCTTTAGATTGCTGTCCAAATTAAAATAGTGACCCCTAAATAGCCCATCCTGAAAATGCTCTTCTATCCTGCACCCTAGTGAAACAACTATCCTTTGGGAACCTCAAAATCTTCAGCCAACCTGAGTAAAAATTAAATACAAAACATGTCAATACAAAATCACTTGGTTTGACTTCTTAAATCGCTGGATAACTACATGATTCATTAGTATATCCAGCCCCTATTTTATTTACAAGGTACAGTATCTAAGCAATATAAATATAATAATGCAACTTATTGAATTTAATTTAGCTTGGATAATCTGATTTGTCATCTCAGGATCTCAGGATCAAGGAAAACAGACGTATTTTTAAAATGTTTCCCAATAACAAGATAATCCTGGCTACCAGACTTTGGGAGGAACAGAAACTCATCTAGTAGATTCAGATGTAGAACCTACTTATTTTTTACTATAAGTTCAAACACAAAATGAACACAAACCCAAGATTTATATCAAGCATATTTTTAAGCCAACAAAAAACAACTACTCTGGGCAGGAAAGAATAGCAGAAAAATCCTAGAAGCTGGTCAGTAAAAGTGGAGAAAAATGACTTACTGCATTTCTGAGTTTCCTATAGTTTACAAATAGGCACTTATATTATTAATTATTTTTAAAATGTTAGCTGTTGTTCTACAAGGAAGGAAGGAAGGAAGGAAGGAAGGAAGGAAGGAAGGAAGGAAGGAAGGAAGGAAGGAAGGAAGGAAGGAAGGAAGGAAGGAAGGAAGGAAGATGCTATAGAGAATCCTAGATTCCCCTTGAGAGTCCAGTGAACTTAAGGTGGAAGAGAGATTTTTAAAGATTTTGAGCGGCCCCAGCACAAAATATTGCTTTGACCTCCCTCCCATACACATAGTTTCCTTTCCACTGCATGGGCCAATGGAATATATAAAGGAACCCAAAGCAGTATAAGAAAATAAAAAAAAATACCCAAGGCAGAAAAGGCCCAAATGTAGTTCTCTAGCAAAAGATTTCTACTCTTATGGAAGCCTAGAAATAAATTAAATAAAAATAAATACATTTGTGATTATACTCCTATGGTATGAAGCTACTACTTAAGCTTACTGTCGGTTCCACTCATTCTAATTTGTTTTGGATTAAAATAAACACTAGTTTAATGGCCTTTTACAATTAGTAGTGGACTGTGGTTAAAAATGTCTACGACAATCTTTAAAATGGATTCCTCACAGAACACATGGATTTGACAGATGGTGAATTGTCCTGTGACAAGTTGACTATGGCGAGTTATCCCACAGCGAGATGGCTGTGGCCACAGCGAGTCATCCTAGACCAGGGGTAGGCAATCTCGGCTCTTTTATGACTCATGTCCTAGACCTAAACCAGAAGCCCTAGAAACATCTGTGGAGAGAGATTCAGGCTATGGGAGGGATTTTAATACAAATAGTCCTCGAATTATGACCACAGTAATGCCCCAAATTTCCATTGTTAAGCAAGGCAATTGTGAGTTTTGCCCCATTTTACGACTCTTTTTGCCATGGTTGTTAAGCAAAACATATGGTCATTAAATGAATCTTGCTTTCCCCATTGACTTTGTTTGTCAGAAGCTGGCTGGGAATGTTACAAATGGTTATCACAGGACCCCTAGGCAATGTAATATGCATGCCAGTTACCCAAATTTTGATCACATGACCTTGAGGATGCTGCAGTGTTTTTAAATATGAAAAGCAGTCATAAATCACTTTTCTCAGTGCCATTGTAACTTTGAACGGTCACTAAATGAATGGTTGTAAGTCAACGATTACCTATAAAAGAAAATACATAATTATGCTTGTTTGGGTGATTTCCCACATCTACTAATCCACAGCTTATGATATACTGTGGTCTGCATAATATCTATTCTCTGCATGAAATTGCAGAACCATGATTGTAAATTAAAATTATATTCAGCAAGGCACATTAGAGAATAAAATAACATGAGGCAAGAGGGTAACAATGAAATAATTTATCTTTGAGCTAAAATCATTGATTATTGGAAAGCAAAGGTTAGATTTAAAGGAAGGCAAGACAAATACTAATCTCTTACCTCTTTGATTATTGGTACGTTAGTTGCCAAAAAAGTATTAAGCTGCAATTAGCAATTTCTCTGCAAACATATAGCCTTGAATGGCTCCATCAAGAAGAAAAAGAGGCTACTCTACCCCCAGCTCCCATTTCTGCCTCTAGGGGTCTGGCTAGCATAAACCAGCAGGATTTGGGATAAGAATATAAATTAACATTATCACCCCACATCTAGGATTGCTATATTCTTCAGAATTACCATAAAACAAATTATTTTCAGCTGGTCACTAGCCAGCAGCTTTGATCATATTCATAATCCTTCTTGCATAAAGATGAGGCACTTCAGAAGCTAACTAGAGACAAGGAAGCACAATTTATGAGACGCCGCAGAAGATTCTATCGATAAGTCATACAAATCAACCATTCAAAATATTGAAATGCATGACTGACATGTGACATACAAGAATCTGATCCATAAATGTAATTTGGGAGCCAAAGAAAACTGGGGGGGGGGAGGATCAGAAAAGGTGTGAGAAAAAGTGGACTAGAATACAGGAAGAGGGAAGAACAATGTAATGGAAAAACAGGCAGTGTTCCGTTTACAGATGTTGCCTTTTGAAGTACAGTGTTGCTCTCTGTCTAAATCATCTCCTAATAGAGTTCTGTTCTATTAGAGCCACTAGTTTAACTATCAGACACACAGAGAGTTTTTGAAGGGCACCATCAGACTCTGCCATCTGATTCCTATGATGTTAGACACGCAGTTTCTTTGTCCTTGTTGATTCAGAAACAAGCTTACTGCAGCTTAAAACAGACCACAATAATAACAAAAGCCGACAAAGGTAAGTTAGCAGAATGTTTTCATAATTAAATCACATCTACTTTTCTCAAGGTTTATTAGCAATAAGTGCTTACCAAGCCTATTTGAAATAAGGTATACACTTTCATTTCAGATAGATGAAATGGTTCCTTCCGTATTTTTCCCATCTCATTATTTACTTAATAATGTATGCCTCATATTTAGGTTGATACCATGTTTGGTTAACCAGAGATAGCACAATCTTCCTTCCCAATTATTGCCATATTTTTGTTACTTTATTCATTAATATAGGTAATATAGGTAGTGGTAAAGGTAATGCAGGTAAAATCATATGCACAAGATTTGAGTTCTTTGGACAATATTATCTATCTTTCATCTTACCACTTTCTGTCATTTGCTGAGAAACACACATTATTATGACCCATTTAGCTTGATGCCAAGCTAAAGAAAGCTGGATGCTTTCTGTCCTTTTGGCTGTCACTCCCTGCTCAGAGGTATTCCTTGTATTTCATTTAATCTTTATCATTAAATTCTCTTTCTTTGGAGCACACATTTATTTGATTCACCAATATTCTCTTCTCACCATAAACGGTGCTTCCTCTGTCACATCTGGATTTGCAAAAGGACACTTATAATTCATGAGATTCATATCCACAGCTTCTTAGGAATGCAGTCCTATTTTAATTCTTTGAGAAACTACATCATCTACTTGGAATAGAAGGCTGATTCAACCTCCAGGACTACATAAGACATAATGAAGAGAGGTTTGGTCGTATAGGGCAATAGAAAGAATTATTTGATATAAATAATGTTTCCAGCTCTTAAAATAAAAGTGTTGCTACTTGGGTGGACTTGTGAATGGCTGTCTGCATTATCACCAGAGAAACAGAAAAGATGCTGGGCTCAATCCATCTGGAATTGCAGATAGAAGAATAGCTCATCTTAAATGGTATAAAACAGATCTTTTTAAAAAAAGTATTTTTAACAATGTAAATAGATCTAAATTAGTTAAGCTGCCTAAAGTTGCTTGACAATGAGATGGGTGGCATATACATTTAATAAATAAATAAATCCTTGTAAAGGAGACGCCATTTTAGCTATGGCCTTAATGTGAACAACCTGTTAAGAAATGTCAAAATATGACTTCTTTTATGATAGATCAGAGCTAATTATTCAAAGGAGGTGTAGTTGCTGAAGGATGAGTGACCATTGTTCTGGCCTGAGGTCATTGCAAGAAAATTAAGAATTGACACTGATATTGGAACAAAAGTGCAATTTTAAGAATTTTTGAGAACTTATGGCAGAAGGGTAATAGGGCTTTTAAAAGCAGATCAGTGAATCTTTGGTTGAAACACCAGATCCAAGCCGATTTGCAAATCACTAGCCAGTGCTGCTTTCATGGAGCAATTTGAATCAGGTAGCTGTGAAACACTCCATATATTCAGGGCCTTTTCTCTCTTGCTGCAGACACTATATAATATTGCAGCTTCACTTATATCACGGGTGTCAAACTCACCACGTCACATGACGTATCGCGACTTTTTTTCGCATTGCTGGGGTGGGCGCGGCCTCTGCATGATGCAACCGGCCTGTGGGCCTGCAGTTTGACACCCCTGACTTATATAAATGCTGATCACTGAGAGGCAGTGGAAGAGTGTAATGGGCTTTCTCATAAAGACATTAGTTTTATGACCTCTTTAAACTCTCCTTCTGTAACAGCTCTTTGAACATAGCAAAGTTAACAGAGCTTTGATCTTTTTCAGTTTTAAAATTCTTTCATGTGAGCAGTCATAAACCTTAACTTTGCTCTGTCTTTGCTGTAGGGAGAGAGTCTGATGGTGACTATTATCTGTGGGGGCTCCCTTTCTTGGGAACAGCTTGCCCCCTGATATTATACATGATCTTCCAAAAAGCCTCTGAGATAAGGAAATATCTCATGATCTTCCAGAATCGTATAAAAACTTGGCTGTTCTGGATGACCTTGGGGATTTAAATAGTGTATATCTCCTGATGCCTGGAATGTTACAGTTACTTCTTTGATTGATTTGAGTTTTTAATCTACGATCATGTATTATTTTTATTGCACTTTGTTGTATTTTATTGTCTGTTGCCCTTCTACACTGCTTAGAATATATTGGTCTATATACATTCAAGCAGAAAGAAGGAAGGGAGAATTACGTCTGTGCTGATCCTGACTGCACAACTGGGCTTTCAACATTGAATATGGACTTAGCACTCATCATTCAGATATTGAATTTTATTTTAAATTCTGCATGATTGGGATAAAGTTTCTCAAGAATGTGTAAAAGGACGTCGTATGGCAGTGCTGGTCTGGTTGATGGCTGATTTCAGAAATGGAGTGGGGAAGAGAACAGACACAACTGCAAGGCTTTGAATCCCACTTTTCTTCTCACCTGACCATTTCTGTCGCATTGTGTCACAAAGCTCCAGGCTTCTTCTCTTGCCTCTACTAATTAAAAGAAAAACCCACAGAGAACTGCCAGCATATTACAAACCCAACCCAACTGAGTCCTGCCCAGGAGAGGCCAAGGTGTTCTATCCAGTCTACAATATAAGCAAAATCTGTGATGACATGTCCCTTCTCAGGAGGAATCAAGCTTACTTAAGTGTTATGCCAACCTTCTTGGTACCCTCTGGAATCCATTGGTCAGCTAGGCTGCCTTGTGAGAAGAAATCTGTAGTTATTCTTTTGAGCCTGCACATAAGAGGCCAAGTTTGCCAGTGTGCCATGCATAGCCTGGCACCCTAACAAAACCAGGAACAAGTGACGTTTTCGAAGGTCCCTTCCAACTCTGTTATTCTGCTATTCTGAGACCTTTTCATGAAGGACCAAGCTTCCCAATTAGCTATGCCAAGCATCCAGCATTCTATTCATTTACCCTGCTAAATTGGGTGAGTAGAAGCATCATCTCAGGATAACAATAGCAATAACACTTAGACTTGTATACCGCTTTACAGTGCTTTACAGCCTTCCTCCCTAAGCGGTTTTACAGAGTCAGCATATGGTCCCCAACAATCTGGGTCCTCATTTTACCGACCTCGGAAGGATGGAAGGCTGAGTCAAACTTGAGCCGGTGAGGATCGAACTACCAAACTGCTGGCAGCCGGCAGTCAGCAGAAGTAGCCTGCAGTACTGCATTCTAACCACTGCGTCACCATGACTCACCAGAGGTAAGCAGAAAGGCAAGAATGACATCCTCCAAGCCTTCCACCCCAGAAAATTATGTGGGGGGAAAATAAGAGTTTGCTTGTTAAAACGTTTTTGAATATTTTTAAGTAAAGTAGCACTTTGCAATCTTTAGATTTCATGCTGGACAATCAGTAGGCAACTGAGCTGTCCTTTCCTCTTCCCTACTATTTCCCTTTTAAAAGAGGCAAAAGATTAGTAATCAAAGCTTTATTGAAACTTTTGGAGATATCTGACAGATTTTTGACAGAGTTACTCTATAAGGGATACGATTATTTCTTATGGTTTTATTCCTTTGAATAGAGATTGTCTTAGGCTCAATCAATATATTTCAAAGAAGGGTGGGGAAAAAAATCACTGTTTAAAACCCAGAGAGATATTATCCATAAGCCACAGAAAACACTAAGTCTAATTTGCTCTTTCTGAGCTTATTGTTACAAAATTGTAGTTATAATGGGTTCTTACAAAAATGGCTCTAATATTTGTCCTTTTTTCATTTATATTCCTTATTTTAAATTATATATTTATATTTTAAAATATAATATAATTTCTAGAGTTGTTAACACAGAAGCAAACTGTGAAGTCATTAAACCACAATAACACCATAATAATTTAGACTTTTCTCAATATTTGTGATGTTGCATGTTCTATTAGAGTATCACTAACAAGAGGAGAAAGTACAGTATAAATTCCTCCACATGTCTCAAGGGTGGTTTCATAAATAACCAGGCCAGTGGACCTACTTACTCTAGCTCTCACCTCCTGTACGTCTTATGGTGCTTGTTCACAAAAAAGTTTCTCATAAATTAGTGCCACTGGTATTTTGAAAACCTAGGGTGTTTTTAAAAGCAATATTCAATATGCTGTTGAGCATTCCCCCAATGCTATACTCCAGGTTATGTTACATCAGTGGTTCTCAACCTTTTTAATGCCGCGACCCCCAACCGGTCGTAAGTCGAGGACTAAACCGGTCATAAGTTGAGGACTAAACCGGTCGTAAGTCGAGGACTAAACTGGTCGTAAGTCGAGGACTACCCAACCTGTCATAAGTCGAGGACTTTCCCTGCCCGGGAGCGCCGCACATGCATGGTTCCGCCCCCTTCGCCGGCCGAGGCGTAGCTGGCAAGCGGCAGAGACGGAGCAGGCCAACCACCAGCTGGCCCAGCCCAAGGGAGGTAAGGCACCCGCCGGAAAAGGGGGAAAAATGGCAGACAGCCTTGCTTGGCGACCCCCGTGAAATGGTCGATCGACCCCAAATGTACTTGGAAAAATAGGAGGAGGAAGGTATGTTGGATATGTTCGTTGCCTTGAGTCATTTGTAAAAATAATAAAAGTGAGCTACAAATTAATAAATAATAGATTTTTCAAAGCTGACTGTCTCTCAGTATTTTGTCTGAAACAGCAATTTGACCTTACATATTAATTTTCTTTAAGAGATCAAGACAGTTTCTGTGGGAATCTCCTTCATTTTATTTCGACAATAAAACCAGATGAAATCAGGTAGCTCAAAGTCATCCAGT
>NW_015389267.1:54535-56898 GCF_001527695.2 Protobothrops mucrosquamatus
AAAATAATAAAAGTGAGCTACAAATTAATAAATAATAGATTTTTCAAAGCTGACTGTCTCTCAGTATTTTGTCTGAAACAGCAATTTGACCTTACATATTAATTTTCTTTAAGAGATCAAGACAGTTTCTGTGGGAATCTCCTTCATTTTATTTCGACAATAAAACCAGATGAAATCAGGTAGCTCAAAGTCATCCAGTGAGTTTCTATAGCTGATGATGAATTTCAACTTGAATTGTGCTAATTTTGGCTCAGCACCTTAACCTTTATGTCACAATGATGTTTCCAAAGATAAAATCCATTCTTAATATAAGTGTCCTCCAGAAATAATTACAACAATCTAGTACCGTGGTGGCGAACCTATGGCATGCGTGCCACAGGTGGCACGCAGAGCTCTCTCTGTGGGCACGTGCACCGGCGCCCCAGTCCTGGCCTTCAGCTGGGTTTTATAAAACCTTT
Organism: Protobothrops mucrosquamatus; assembly: GCF_001527695.2. Taxonomy (NCBI): domain Eukaryota; kingdom Metazoa; phylum Chordata; class Lepidosauria; order Squamata; family Viperidae; genus Protobothrops; species Protobothrops mucrosquamatus. The sequence continues at coordinate 54,994 of NW_015389267.1, forward strand.
TCATTTTAGGCCTCCGCTGCCCAGTGCAAAAAAAAAAAAGATTCAATCAATCAATTAATTTCAACTTCTTGCGAGGAAAAAAAAGATCTCGCAAAGTTGGAATTGTTTGATTGAACTTTTAGTCCCGCCCAGTCTGCTGTTACCACCGCAGCCATGCCCACTGGATGGGCCACGCCCACCCAATTGGCCACGCCCACCCAATGGGTCACACCCACCCAATGGGCCACGCCCACCTGACACCCGACAATACATAAGTGGGTTTTGGGTTGCAGTTTGGGCACTCGGTCTCTAAAAGGTTCGCCATCACTGATCTAGTAGTTAAAATAGCTGTTCCTTATACTTGCAGACTGCTGAAGCTGATTTCCTATTTTATTATGCATGGTTTTCTCTTCCAGAGAAACACCTGAGCTGTTCCTTTATTTTTGTTGTGTCTTGTTTTTAAGATGTAAACTGCACAGAATTATTTGGAGCCAGGTAGATTCTAAATAATATAAATCAATTAATAAAACATTTCTGAAGTCCACAACCCAACTTCTGTGACATGTTGTGATTTCCATCTTTATATCAGGCTCTACCGTTGCAATAGTCTAGTCCACAATTATTCATGGCTGTTAAAATTCAGGACTATTGACAAAATTTAATTTAGGAAGCCATATTCCCCTAAACCTCTTGGTTTTTCTCTTTTAAGTCAGGAAAAGTTTCCTCAAGTATCCCTGATCTGCATTTCATTGGCATCACATAATTTGGTAGAGATTTTCCCAGGAAGATGGGATTTTCATGAATGTAAGCAAAGTATGTGAGTGTGATAGTTACCACCATGTCCACCTCACCCTGGTGCTCCTACGCCTCATATTATTGGGTCTTTTTTAGGGTTACCAGACATCTGATAAAAAGAGGGCATGTTGGAAAAAAATCAAGATGGCAGCTGCAACTGTGCAATTGAAGCCTTTCATGCAATCTTGGCTCCTATTATTAGTTTTTTTTAACTCCCTATGAGTGTCCCTTGTGTTATACTTGAATGACAGAATATAAACAACACTCTAGGGCCAAGATACCACAATATAGCTTTCTGAGAGTAAGATATTCATACGCTGGAGTGGGAAGGAAAATAATAGTCTGCATAGTGCTTTTGCAGATGCGTATACCGTTACTGGCACAAAAACACCACTAAAAGTATTCTAAAATACTAGTGGGATTGATTAGCTACTCTCTTTCACTCCAAATGTTTCTCTTCGGTCTTGTTTCTGTGTTCTTCTCTGTTCCTTCTCTCCCTGTGGATTTCTTCTCCTTCTCCTCTACTGACAAAGTCAGATCCTTGGAAAGAAAATTAAGATGATTAAGTAGCTAGCACCGCAAAGGATTTTGTGTAAAATTATCAGTCTAACTCACAAGCCATGAAAAGATAGAGATTGAATGCCTGAGAGAAAGGGTGGTTATGTATTACTGACTGATTGAAATTGCATAACAGCTTTCAAATGAAGGACCCTGGCCTCCTGTGAGCCCCAAGCAAGGCTGCCTTCCCAAACCATGCTTAAATGAATACATTACAGGTAGTCCTCGACTTACAACAGTTCATTTAGTGACCGTTCAAAGTTACCACGGCACTGAAAAAAGTGACTCAGGACCATTTTTCACAGTTACAACCTTTGTAGCAGCCCCATGATCACGTGATCAAAATTCAGATACTAGGCACCTGACTCATATTTATGACCATTGGTGTGTCCCAAGGTCATGTGATCAACTTCTGCAACCTTTTGACAAGCAAAGTCAATGGGGAAGCCAGATTCACTTAACAACCAGGTTAATAACTTATCAACTGCAGTGATTCACTTAACAACTGTGGCAAGAAAGGTCCTAAAATAGGGCAAAACTCACTTGACAAATGTCTCATTTAACAACAGAAAT
>NW_015389267.1:58250-60758 GCF_001527695.2 Protobothrops mucrosquamatus
ACTGAATCTTCTGTTGTAGCACTTCGGAATTATCCTGGACTTTGATTTGTATTTGTACTGTGAGTTATCAGTAAAGGTCTTGGCAGGCAGCCACGGAGTTGCTGCCAAGTGTTTATCTGTGTTTTTGGCAGTGCTGAGCAGTCTTTTAACCCTCGGCTGACTGGTTGGGGGGTGTGAGTCGGACGGGGGACAGAACAGGAGGTTTATCTGTTCCCTCAGTGTCATCTGAGTAGTGCAAATGTGTGTGGAGCTTTCTTGGCTGCAGGATGTTTTCTGCCCTGTGTCCCTTCACTGTTGAAGACAGCTGCAGGCTGTTGGGGATGAGTTTGTGTTGCCTGCCTCTCAGACTGAAGCGCAAATGGTTCCTGTAGTCAGCCATGTTTTCTGGAAATCTATTCATACTCCCACATCATTCAAAGGGTGTTCATCCCAAAGTGCATAGCTAAATGTCTATGGAGATTCTCAGTCATCCAGGTCATGGTTGTCCCAAAGGAAAATAAGAAAGTCCAGTTGCATCCTGAAAAAGCACCTTTGGGACACTTTACTGCTTGTTTGGCTCCCTGTTGCCTGGATACAGCTAGCTAGGCTTCAGTGCAAAGGCAGTCTCACATTTATTTAACATCCTGAAACGAATAGACACCTTCAGTTGTGGAATTCATTATTTTTAGGGACAGAGAGATGCATGAAACCCCTGTTTGCTTTACCTAATTTAAAAAGTTATTTGGGGAAAAAACACAGGAAACCAAGTGGCCAAATATGGCAGAAGCAGACTATCCTCTGTGAGACTATCGATGCACTCTAAGATTGTTATATAATGATTTACCAGTCTGTTGTAAATGCACTGAATTTATTCCACGCTTATTCTAATCCTGATATTGGCCACCAACATATTCACAAGGGTTCGTTTCCTCCGGCAGTTGGATGTCAGGTCAGAACAGCACCTTTGATCTTTCTAAATTGCTTGACTAAGTTCACAGATTGTGCTAAGTCAAACGACAGCTTGCTTTTTTATGCCACAATGAGTTCTATGATCTGTCATTGCAGCTCTCAGATCATCAGTAATAGGTTAGTGTATCGCCATCCACACTGGTTGCAGTTTATTTAATTAACTTTGATTAAACCTCCCATATTTTAACACAAGGTGAGAATCTTCTCCTTGTGGGTATTAGTGGGAAGCGTTGGGGGCATGAGAAATTAATAATGAGCAGTTTGGGGAAAGGGTCTGGAAAAGTAAATGCACTGTGCAATAATGTAAACATAACAGATACATCCTAAGGTTTCTTTCCAGCTTAAAGTATTGATGTACTGTATCATTCTGGTTATAACCAACATGGTATAGTGGTGAAGATCCAGACTAGAAATTGGCTGCCTGTGAGTTCTAGTCCTGCCTTAAGCACAAAGCCAGTTGGGTGGCTTTGGTCTAGCTCTTTTCTCTCAGCCCTAGGAAGGAGGCAATGGCAAACCACTTTTGAAAAACCTTGCCAAGAAAATTGCAGGGGCTTGAGCAGCCAGCAGTCAAAACTGACTTGAAGGCAGTTACCTTCCAGATTAGTTCTTGCCTCTGTTGTTGGGAAAGGAGGGGAAGTAGAGTTTGGAAGCTCAACTTTCTATTGTGCCTCTTGCAAATCAGAGGCAGCTATCACACCAAAGAAACTATTTTTCTCAAGACACTTCATTTGTGGGTTCTGCCTCAGTGACTTTTTAGGTTGTTTCATAGACTGAATCCAGGTCTGAAGCAGTGTGGTTTTTCTGGTTATTGTAAAAAGCTATCATGCTAATCATAAACGTTTATTTACATTTTTTGAATGGTACCTGGGACTGACATCCCAAGTCTCTCAAACCACCAACAGCAGAGGATAGCAAAATGAAAGCTTGGTCCCCAACTATAACCAGACAATGCTGAACTGTCCTTCCTTCTCTTTTTGGAGGAAGAGTCTTTTTCACATCTGGGAAGTGGGATTTCTACTGTCCCAAGGGCAGCTTGCCTATTGCTGCAGGAGGCACATGTCCACCAGCACCAATACAGAGCTGAAAGAACATTGCAGCCTGTTCTGTCCCAGCCTACGGGAGTCCTTGTTATGCTCACAAGGAGAAACCCCTCTTCCAAGAAACAGGGAGGAACCACAAGAAAAAAAACAATCTCTTTTATTCTCACAGACCTGAGTCAATGTCCAAGGCAAACAAACACAGTCCACAGAAACTCGATCCTCAACACGAACAGTTGCCTTCGGCAACCAGCACCTCCCACACCTTTCCTTTTATAATTCAGCCAAGGCGTGGCTTCCTAATGCCTTCTCCTTTGCCTTTGAAGCCACCCCATTGCATTCCTTTGTCCTACTCGCTTCTCTTGCCTGCGCATTTGTGCATCCGGGATTTTTCCCAGCTGTTCTTCATCTCTGTCCAACTCAGGCTCCCAACACAGCTGTGTCTCAGCCTGAGCGCGAGTAGAGAAGCCAGGCTCCTCGTCCGACTGTAAGTCTTGGAGCTCCTCAGAGCCTTCCTCTGACT
>NW_015389267.1:62906-66110 GCF_001527695.2 Protobothrops mucrosquamatus
ATGGATTATAATTTTACATATGGACTTTAAGCTTGGGTTTCTTCTTTAACATAAGGCTTTCATTCATTTGCTTTTCCCTGATTTGTTAAATAATGACAGACACATTAGAAAAGAAACTTTTGTCAACGGTTCATTCTGACATATTTATATTATATTGATCACTATCGCTAATGTTTTTAGATTTTTATCCCATCTTTTTTCCCCATATTATGGGGAATAAACCTAATATTCCTTCTTCCTCCTACTTTCTCCAGAACAACAACCCTGTAAGGTGAGTTGGGCTGAGAGAGAGAGCAACTGGCCCAAGGTCATTGAGCTGGCTTTCATGCCTAAAGCAGAACTAGAACTCATACTCTTCTGGGTTCTAGACCGGCACTTTAACCAACTGTAGTGGCGCAGTGGTTGGAATGCAGCATTGCAGGCTAATTCTGCTGAATGCCGACTGCCAGCAGTTCGGCAGTTCGATTTCCACCGACTCAAGGTTGACTTAGTTTCCATCCTTCCGAGGTCGGTAAAATGAGGACCAAAATTATTAGGGGCAATATGCTGACTCTGTAAACTGCTTAGAGAGGGCGGTAAAGCACTGTGAAGCAGTATAAAGTATAAGTCTAAGTGCTATTGCTAGACAAAACTGTCTCTTCGTATTTGATATTGGATATCAATATTGGATATCAAGATACTTGAATATGCAGTAGTGGCCTCAATTTCTGTCAGTGTTTTTATTTAATATTATACAGCTTGTAAATATATATATTTTTTAAATAAAATCCTGTTCTTTCTGATGGCTATGCTTTCAGATATCTACTTACATTAATGAATGAATGAAAATATATAATAACCAGTGCTTTTTTTGTAAAACAAAAAGGTGCCGGAACTCACACACATCATACAACCCGCCTTGCCTACCCTACAAGGTTCCATCCAAAAAAGGTGCCGGAACTCCGTTCTGGGCGTTCTATGACAAAAAAAGCCCTGATAATAACTAGCATGTTCCTGAAACCTGGACATTTTCTATAAATTTTAAAATAAGTTTCTGATGGATATGACATTGCTAACAGGTCCATATTTTTCAAAAAAGAAAAAGAAAAATTGTTGGAAAAATAAGTTATGAGGCAGATCCTATGCTCTGAAAATTCTCTTTGGAGAATGACTTCACAGTGATAGGATGTGGATGATAAGAGAATGACAGGATGAACAAATGTTTTGGTGCAAACACTGCAATATATGGGTCTGACTAACTATACTTTTTAATGACAGGGAGGAGATGTAAAACCTAAGATAAATTCAATATTGATAAAAAAAAATGTATTGGTAGTTTTAATTTGAACGCAGTTGTTATATTTGCAGAAAAGTAGTTATGCTACATACCAGCATCTTGGATAAATATATTTACCAAGAACTATTTGTAAAATTTGATGCGTTCCTTTGAAAAAATGAATTTTGCAGCAGTCTCATTTATTTATCTGTCCCTTATATTTATACATGAGGGCTGTGTCAGAAATGTTTCCAAATCTTGTAGGATGAAGAGAAAGCCAGCAGCAATAAGTCTAATCTCTTGCTTAATTTACACGATCCAGATCAAGAATTTTGCAAAGGGGTGGCATGGCTCCTAGAGCAGTGTTTCTCAACCTTAACAATTTTAAGGCATGTGGACTTCAACTCCCAGTTAAAGTCCACATGCCTTAAAATTGTCAAGGTTGAGAAACACTGTCCTAGAGGAATGGCAAGGCTCCAACATGAATATGTCCTTCAAAAACCGAAGCACAGAACTTTGGCCTTCTAAGACCCAAGATTCATAAGAATTGAAATCTAAATTGAATTCCAATAGCAACTGGCTGGTTCCCAAAGCAAAGGAAAAGGCACTGTGAATAGAGAAAACTATCAAATCGTCAGTTATTTGGGGCAAAGCTGAGAAAAGGAAAGAAATTCCAGTTGGAAAGCACTGAAAAGAAACTAACAGAATAACAAAGTTTTAAGGTTCTTTGGAGATCTTCTAGTCCAGTGATGGCAAACCTATGGCACGTGTGCCAGAGGCGGCACTCAGAGCCCTCTCTGTAGGCACGCCCGATGCCGCCAGCAACTCACGCAGGTCCATTAGGCCACCGCCGGCACCCGGAGCAATAGCCACACCCAGCACAAAGGAGACGAAGCGGCCGGCTAGCAAGCTCGAGTAGAGGTGGTAGAGCACACCCCCATGCGCTTGCTGGCCTCTGTATGCGGGGGCCAATGGTATTAGGCAGCCGCCACCCCTGCCTCACCTTGCCTTGCCCTGCAGCAATGGCACGCCCGCCCTACCCTCTGCCTCACCCTGCAGGAAAAGCCTCCCGCCCACCGCCCCACCTACTAGAGACCCCCTGGATCTCCCCCAATCCTGTCCAGCCCCCACAGGCATCCCCCCACGAGCAACATCGAGGTGGCCATGCCCACCCCGGCCATGCCCACCCAGTCTGCCGTGACCACCACAGCCACACCCACCCAAGTGGGCCACCACCCCCCCGAGGGCACCACAATGCTGATGCAGCCCTGGCACTTTGCGATAAATAAGTGGGTTTTGGGTTGCGATTTGGGCACTCGGTCTCTAAAAGGTTCGCCATCACTGTTCTAGTCCAACACCCTGCTCAAGCAAGAAACCCCATAACCACTCCTGACAAATGGCTGTCCGATCTTTTCCTAAAAACCTCTAGTGATGGAGCACCCACAACTTCTGCAGGCAAACCATTCCACTAATGAATTGTCCTCACTAGGAAATTTCTCTTTAGTTCTGGGTTGTATCTCTCCTTGATAGGTTTTCCATCCATTACTTCTTGTCCTGCTCTCAGGTGCTTTGGAGAATAGGTTGACCCGCTCTAGTTTCATATTCATATTCATAATGTAAAAGTACTGTATATGCTTCTTTATAGGTTAGCAGTAAGCATCTTCCCTCTTTTTTTTTTACCAGAAGCCCATGCATTTCTTTTAAGATCAACACTTTTAAGATCAACACTCGCTCCCATGTAACACCGTTACTGCGCGAGCTGCACTGGCTGCCGGTGGCTTTCCGGGTGCGCTTCAAGGTGTTGATTATCACCTTCAAAGCGCTCCATGGCATCGGACCTGGATATCTCCGAGACCGCCTTCTGCCTCAGATTACCTCCCATCGGCCAGTACGCTCCCACAGAGTGGGTCTCCTCAGGGTGCCGTCAGCCAGACAGTGCCGGCTGGCGA
>NW_015389268.1:0-8885 GCF_001527695.2 Protobothrops mucrosquamatus
TGAAATTTACTGTATTAAAAACTAAAACATGCATCTGCTGCTGCTTATTTATTTATTGAAACATATAAATAATAATGTATTAGATATTCACAAAATATTTTTCATTAAAGAATCCTTTTTTAAAAATAATAATTAAGAAGAGTGACATTGTTTTATATTTTTGCAAATATTTTCACTATGGCAAATTCTGGCAACCCCTAAGATGGTCTTTCGGATCACACTTTAAGAAACACTGGGTTAGACTATTTTATTCTAGTTAATTGGGATTGGGAACTTGTTTGTATACATTTCTGATTTTCCTAGCCTATTTTGCTATTCTTCCAACTCACAGCCACTTTTTTTTAAATTTCTTTTGCATTATAGATATAGTGATCCTATGTCCTTTATTAAAAAGGACAGTCCATTATGGTAAGAAAACCATCTTTTAGATTCATTAGTTTTTCAAAACTTGTTTTAACTTTTATTCTGATCCTGCAACGCTTCCTATATAAATGGTACTACTTCGTGCACAATCTATCACAGTGGTGGCGAACCTATGGCACGCGTGCCAGAGGTGGCATTCAGAGCCCTCTCTGTGGGCACGCACGCCATGCCCTGGAGATGGCAACCATCCCTCTTCAACCAGCTGCCAGCTAACTTGCCGAGGTCCCACATGGCCGGATGTATCCCAGCACCCATGCGCTCACTGGCCTCTGTGTGCAGGGGTCGATGGTGTCAGGCAGCAGCCGCCCTGGCCCCTGCCTCACCTTGCCCTGTGACAATGGCACCCCTGCCTTGCCTCACCTTGCCTCACCTCACCCCGCAGGATGAGCCTCCTGCCCACCACCCCACCTGCCAGAGACCCCCTGGATCTCCCCCAACCCTGCCCGGCCCCCACAGGCGTCCCTCCCCACAAGCAACATTGAGGTGATCACGCCCACCTTGGCCACACCCACCTAATCTGCCATGACCACCACAGCCACGTCCACCCAGTGGGCCATGTCCACCTGGAACCCGGCGATAAATAAATGGGTTTTGGGTTGTAGTTTGGGCACTCGGTCTCTAAAAGGTTCGCCATCACTGATCTATCACATTCATGAGAAAAATACGGAAATAGAAATTATTTTAAAATGCCTTTACACACACTGTTCGGTTGTAGATATATTTATTAGAATGTGCATTTCTGTAAAGTTTTTCCTGGTTTTGCTCTTGAATTTTCATTGCAAAGCAAACTATAAATATAAACAATTTGTCAACGCTGCAAATACTGTATATTCTTGCTTTGACAATATGCAGAACTGTCTGGAATTTTTATAGTTAAATCAGGCAACAGTGAAAGCCCGGGGAAAAGAAACCGGAAGTAAATCACATCTTCCAAGTTAATTGGAAGATGTGAACCATGACCCCAAAATAGAGGCAGGGAAAAATGCTTGGAATGTATGTACAACGGAAAAGGACCCAGATCTAAGCATTTCCACCATGCCGTACTGACGTCTCTGTAACCTTAATAAATGCTTTTAGGAAAAAATATGCCTGAAAGTCCTTTTAAGTGTTTCGTTAATCAGACACATGACACAATTATCCTTAATGAACCTTTTCAGATTTGTCCCCTTTTCAGACTTGTCTATTCTTTCCGAGAAAATATCTCACTATAACTATAGACCCCACCTGTGATTCTATCATCACACTCACACAGCTGTGTGTGGATACACACACACCTGCGGCAAAGAGCTAATAGCCAGTAAGTGTTTACATTCCGAGATAAGGTTCTTCCAAGATGAAAAGACTCCCAGGCGCCACTGAATGTCTTGGCCTTGTTCGAACAATCTAACTGCTTTCCTCATAGAATGGTTGCTTAGCAACTATATAAACATGGAGGATTCTAGGCCCCATCACAGCCAGCTTCAGGTGGCAGCTGTAAAAGCAGAAGGGACTGGCTGCTTTTAGGAGGCTCCCCTCAAACTGTGAGGGGATGCCAAGTCCTATTGTAGGGACATGGGTAAGCTCAACCGTTGTGATGAGTGTGGTTTGTGGTTATAAGTAGGGCCCCATCAGCAGCGCTTTCTACTTTTCAAAGAGTAAAGAAGTGCCTGCAAATATCCCCCTTTGATCTGGAAACTCTTTGCCTTAAAACCTGAGGCAAAGAAATGCTATTACTGGATCTGACCAGCCTCGGTTTCCAACCCTTAAGAGACCCCAGAATTGCAGGGTCCAAAATTCAACAGCCAAAGGAGGTTTTCTTTTTCTGTCCATAGAGAAGGTAGCTCGGTAGGTGTATTAAGCTTCAGAGGGACTTGATTCACAGATTTGGTATATTAAAATTATATACCCTCTTAATGGTATATATACCCTCTTAAATTACAAAGGGACAGCAAAGTTTTCCCTACCTGCCATGGTGAGCTATGCTCCCCCCGCCAAAGAAACCTTAGGGCGAAAAAAGTTACTAAAGAGAATATTTCATCCTTGTTATTGCTTCTTCAGTCGAGAATTGAATCGTTGCCTGTCGTATCACGAATAAAGCTTTGCACATTAGTGTCACTGAACCAGGGCACAAAAGTGCCGAAGGGATGACATGACTTGGCTGTTGAGGTTAATTTGGTCTTGCAACAGATCAACCCAGTTCTGAATGACAGAGATAGGGTCAGCTAGGTGACCCACTTCCACTTCTTCCCTCAATAATTAAAGGGTAGCCTTCTTTATATTGTGGGATGGCAAGGGATGATTTTAGGCTGATGTTTCTCTGCAGAAGAGGACAGAAACGACGAGAATTTAGTTTGATCCAAATCCTTACAATGATCTCTGTACTGGGTCAATCCTGAGCTAGGATCCTGTGAATTCGCACTTCATTTTTCCCTATTTCCGCTGCTGCATCCCTCCCCGCAGTCTCACGGCTGACCCTTCTCTGTTTTCCTCAAAAGAAAATGATTAGGGAATAAGCCCTGTTGTTGCCTGGCAACCACAGCATGTTCATCTCAGGCAGAAAACAGGAGCCGACTTAGGCCAATGATAAAAATTGACAATTGCCCTCCCCCATAACTGTACATGGTCTACCTGTCTTCACTAATGTATATAACTGTATTGCAAACTTCCACCAAACCTCATTCCTCCATTCTTTAAATTATAACAATTCTCCAGGCTGTTAACGTGGATGTTTCGGCTGATCAGACAGCTAGGAATTCTCATCTGACCATTTAGAAGGCTACCAGATGTTTCTTTTTCTTGATTCCTGATTTCTTAACCTTCATTTTCCATTAGAGCTGTCATTCTTTTCCCTCTTAAGATTTTGAGCAACTGAATACGCCACCAAGTAAGTGTTGTGTAGGAAAATTGCTGCTGTAATGTATCCCAAGGAAGAAGTGAAAGATGAATGACAGAACAGGCAAATATGGATCTTACATAATCATTTTACCATACTAGCCACTGAGCCCTTAACTTTTAATTTTGGGGCTACTACTTAAAGAGAATATGTTTCATTTTAATAGTAATTTTATTAAAAATTACAAAGATAAAAAACTAATGCAAACTAAAAAAAGAATAAAAAGGAGAAATAGAAAATGAAAAAATAAAAAAACAGAAAATGTTGAAAAAAGACTATAGAAAAGAAATATATAAAGAAATGACTTCCCCATTCTTTATAATTACAAATAATTTTAGTAACCTAGCACCTTTTTTTAACATGTAACAAGTGATTTCTTCTTCCCTTATCTCAACTCTTATCTATAAACAGATCCTTAACACCTCACCATTCAGTCCTGATCAGCAAAAGTCCATTAAGGGTTACCAGATTTAATAGCAGACTGTATCTATTTTAAGCTTGATCAGATAAACTAACTTTATATTCCTTATTTTTAACAATCTTGGTCATGAGTTCCTTCAAATAATGTCCTAGAACTTAATTTCTTTTATTTTTTTCTTTATTCCTTCTCACAAAATTCTTCAATGTTTCAACAAGACTATTTTGGAAATCTAATATATGAAAATTATCCAGTTCACTCTCTTGGTTTGTTATTTGTACAGTATATACATTTTAATTGTTAAGACATCAACTAGGGGTTTTTTTTTTTTTGCATGTTCATTGTGGCATCTTTTTCCAAGTCATTCTTGTAGCCTGTTATTTTCAAATCTACTTTCAGATCAGCCTCAATCTTGTCATATAAAACTTGTTCCTCTTTCATAACATCTTTTAAACACAGTCTTCAAACACAGTCTTTAGAGTATATTCTATAGACTGTACACTCACTATAGAGACAGACACCCTTAAAATTAACTTCTAGGTCCATTGTTCAAAAATATACTTTAGTATGTCTAATGTTCATTCTCTGTTAGTAGGGAATCCTTGACTTAAGATCATTGGAGCTTGGAATTTCCAATGAGTCATGATGGTTGAAAGTCAAAGCAACCATGTGACTGATCCAATTTACAACTTTTTTGTGGTGGTCATTAAGTGAATGCAGCAGTAGATAAATGAAAGAAACACAGTAGTAGATAAATGAACAAAATGGTGATTAAGCATTGTTGTTAGTTGCGAAATCGTATCTGATCCATCACGATCCCATGGACAACGTTCCTCCAGGCCTTCCTGTCCTCTACCATCTTCTGGAGTCCATTTAAGCTCACGCCTACTGCTTCAGTGACTCCATCCAGCCACCTCATTCTCTATCGTCCCCTTCTTCTATTGCCCTCAATCTTTCCCAGCATTAGGCTCTTCTCCAATGAGTCCTTCCTTCTTATTAGGTGGTCAAAGTATTTTGAGTTTCAACTTCAGGATCTGGCCTTCTAAAGAGCAGTCAGGGTTGATCTCCTCTAGGACTGACGGGTTTGATCGCCTTGCAGTCCAGGGGACTCGCAGGAGTCTTCTCCAGCACCATAGTTCAAAGGCCTCCATTCTTTGTCGTTCAGCCTTTCTTATGGTCCAACTTTCACATCCATACATTGCAACTGGGAAAACCATGGCCTTGACTATACGTACTTTTGTTGGCAGGGTGATGTCTCTGCTTTTTAGTATGCTGTCTAGATTTGACATAGCTCTCCTCCCCAGGAGCAAGCATCTGTTAATTTCTTGGCTGCAGTCCCCATCTGTGGTGATCTTGGAGCCCAGGAAGATAAAATCTGTCACTACCTCCATTTCTTCCCCATCTATTTGCCAGGAATTGAGAGGGCCAGATGCCATGATCTTGGCATTATAGGTCATTATAGGTCATTAATTCTTATGGGTGCTTTTTTGTCAGAAACTTGACTAAAAGGCTAGAAACTGCCCAAAACATAATAAATTGTGGTCACATTACTGTGGAACATACAACTGGCCATAACAGTGAGCCAGTTGCCAAGTGTCCAAAATGCAGTCATGTGATGGGGGTAGATGGGTAGTTGCTGCATTTAGAATTCAGGAACTGGGTTGTAAGCAGCATTTGGGGGGGTCCATTATAACTTCAATAGTTGCTAAGCAACCAGTTGTTAAGCAAGAAGTACCTGTAAATCAAATTTCTCCTTTAATTATAATCTTTAGTTTTTCTGGTTCACTAGTGTCCAACTGTCAAAGTCTCATCCTATCATTTTTTTTAGAGAGAATTCAAAACAATTTTCCCATGGGAAGGATTCTTATAACTAATTCCAAAATCTTATTTCAAATCCATCTGGACTCTTAATCTGTTTGCAGCTTTCCAAAATCAAAGTTCTAATCACCCTTTTGCTGTTTATTTCAAAATAATGTTTTGTCATCCTTAAATTTGTATTGTTTTGCTCAGAGCTTTTTTTCTAAAAAAAAAAAAAAAAAAAGGTGCCGGAATTCACACACATCATACAACCCGCCTTGCCTACCCTACAAGGTTCCATCCAAAAAAGGTGCCGGAACTCCGTTCTGGGCGTTCTATGAGAAAAAAAGCCCTGGTTTTGCTAAGGTATGAAGGACACTCACCCAATATTGTTTAGTTCAAAGGTTTCTAAAGCTGAACAGTAATTGACAAGCAATTTTCAAGTGATTATAAAGGTATGTGAACCCAGTGACCTTTCAAAGATGCCAACCATGGTTTGAGCAAGAAAGATTAGACTATGTGACAAGAGGCTTTCATTAGAAACAACTGGACAACCAGTGATTTCAGAGATTTTTTTAATCCATCTATTGACCTGGGACAGACAGATGCTGTTGTTTGATTATTATTATTTCTGAATTCCAGAAAAATATTCTTAAATCTTAGCTATTCTACATTGGGTCCAGATTTTGCAGTGAAGCAGCATGCTTAAATAAGACCCATACAATTATAGTTTCACCTTTTCTAGCAAATCTTCAGTGAAAGCAACCCATTTCCAAATTTTGTTCATCTGTAGAGAATTTTCCTAATGTTTTTCTGAAAATTTCTTTCACAACACTTGATACATATTATAAACAGTCTTTTCTTCTGCCAGATTCAGAAATATAATTTAAGGAAGCATTCAAATTATCCTCTTTCAACCCTTCCTTCAGTAAATTAATAAATCAAAATAACAGAGTGACAGAGTTGGAAAGGACTTTGGAGATCTTCTAGTCCAATCTCCTGCTCAAGCAGGAAACCCTATACCATTTCAGGCAAGTGGTTGAACAATCTCTTCTTAAAAACTTCCAGTATTGGAGCATTCATAACTTCTGGAAGCAAGTTTTTCTAACTGTCAGGAAGTTTTTCCTTAGTTCTAGGTTGCTTCTCTCCTTGATTAGTTTCCATCCATTGCTTCTTGTCCTGCCTTCAGGCACTTTGGAGAATAGCTTGACTCCCTCTTCTTTGTGGCAGCCCCTGAGATATTGGAACACTGCTATCATGTCACCTTGAGTCCTTTTCGTTAAACTAGACATACCCAATTCCAGCAATCATTCCTTATATGTTTTAGCCTCCAGTCCTGTGATCATCTTCGTTGCTCTTCTCTGCACTCTTTCTAGAGTCTCATCTTTTTTACATCAAGAAAAGCTGAAGGATGTGTTCTAACACAATATACTCTGGGTGGGAGTTTGTATGATATACACTGCCATATTAGATGAAATATGGAACTGTGTTATTAGCTGTAGCCCTGGGAGCTGTCTACAAATGTCAAAAATGAGACTCAGAAAAAATGGTGCAGAGAAACTAAGTCTTTGTCTCCAGCTTCCATTCCATTCTTTTCCAGCAGCACAAATTCAGAATCTCCAGATTTTGCTTTGTGACTATTCTAAAGTCTCACCCACAAAAGACGTGCAGAAATCAACATATCATGGGCATTCAATTTTTAAAAATATTTTTTTATCCAGCAAGGTCTATAAAAATAAGTTGGAAAATCTAAAGGCAAAAATCTAAACATTATTTTGGAATTTAATGTCATGTCTGATAATCCTTTTTGGCCCATCATCCATAATTAACAAGCTTCTCGGTTCTCTTTATCAGAAATAGCTTCTATTTTCTAATTCTGATCGATAGTAATTTGCTATCCTGACTTCTGTTCAGGGCATTGTGTTGCTAAGAATTTGAGTTATTAGAGTTATTATTATTTGAATAGAGGCAAGTTAAACTTCTATCTGGATGAATGTCACTTTTCTACAATATAGATAATTACATTTGAAGGAACACTTAAAGATCATAAAATGCATCCCAAAGAAGCTTTTTCCTGAAGCAACTGGACTTTGTTTGTTTTTTTAAGATGTTTCATTTCTCATCCAAGAAGCTTCTTCAGCTCTGACTGGATGGTGGGGAATGGAAAGATTTATACTCCTGCAGACAGCTGTTCATTTCCATTCTTTTAGCAAGTCGTTAAAGCTACCTGGGGGCTTATCTGTGTCCTCAGGGTCACCTGAGTAATGCAAATGGGTGTGGAGCCTTCTTGGAGCTGTTGAAAGGACTGTGTTGTAGACTGGAGATAGATGATGTCGTATCCCCCTCCCCCTGTGTTGAGAGAGGGTTGTTCAGTTTTGACATAGATGGCCTCTTTGACCCCTCTTTCAAACCAGTGGTCCTCTCTATCCAAAATGTCTTCGAAAGAGTGGCCTTTGTCTTTTAGACTTGGAAGCTGTCTTGATTTCTCCCGATACAGGTAATCCTCGAGTTACGATCACAACGAAGCCTGCCCATCGTGTCACAACTGCCCATTACCACGTGCTGGTGGTAAAAATGTGTCAGTCATGTGACTGACCCTATTTTACGACCATTTTTGTAGCGGCCATTAAGTGAAGACTGTGTCAATTAAGCAAACCACGGTTTCATGTGATCGTGGGATGCTGCAAATAGCCATAAATGTGCCTGGTTGCCAAAGCATCTGAAGTGCAGTCGTGTGACCATAAGGGGTGGGGGAAAGAGAGACAATTGGAACTTTGAATCCGGATCATAGGTATCCCACAGATAGGCCCACTGGAACTTCGAACAGTCACTAAGCAACCAGTCGTAAGTCAAGGACCACCTGTAACATTTCTTCGCCTGGTTCTTTGCCCCTATCTGAAGAGCAACTTTTCTGATCAAGCGTAAGAGTGATATAACAAATCCTTTTAAATTCTTTCTCTCATTGTCAAAGACAAAATGCGACTTCCCCGGGTTTTATAGCAGGGGTGTCGAGCTGCCGGCCTCCAGGCCGGATGCGTCATGCGGAAGCCATGCCCACCCCATTGCAAGCAATGGCAAAACTGTCCCGATACGTTGCACGATGTCACATGACGTCGCGAGTTTGACATGTCTGTTTTATAGTATCAAGCTAACCAGAACGTTTGGAGCATCCGTGTGATCCATATTGCCCAGTTATTAATTAGGGACCCCCTCTTGCTTATCTTTCTTTAGCACGCCAATGGTTTCTATGGCAACCACAGAAGCAGATGCAGGAGTGACTTCAACCAGGAGTATCGTAAAGCAGCCCGTCCACAACCTCCAGATATCTTTCTGAAGAGGATGAAGGTGAGTGGCTGGGTCTGTCTGGTCGCTCTC
>NW_015389268.1:10454-17311 GCF_001527695.2 Protobothrops mucrosquamatus
ACTGGTAGTCTGCCCCAGTGTAAGCTCTGAGCAGATAGAAAAATCCTACAGTTTTGGACTTCAGAACTTTTCTCTACTTGATTAGAACCCACTTATTCAAATCTGACATCCATCTTCAACTCCTGCTGTAAACCACCCCCCCTACGTTTTAAATGTGGCACTGTTTGTTTTTCTCTTGTGATTATTTTTTCTTTCTCTTTCCAACCCTTGTTTGCTCTTAGCTAAAGTTCAAAGCCTAAAAAAAAAAAGTAAATGTCCTGATGTCATATGCTGGAGATGCTTATTCAAATATGAGTGCGATCATGAATAGCAGGAAACTATATCTAAAAATAGCCTAGCTGGCAGGTTGCCACGCAGCACAGGTTGCTGTTGCTTATCCCACACCCCTGGGCTAGCTGTGGGACATGGGTTTAGTGGTCTTCAGGAAGAGGGCTAATCATAGGTTGAGTGATAGTCCAATTGACAGGTCACAGGTGTGGCAGATAAGTTCAAAGAGCTTTGTCTCGCTTTAGTCTTTGTCTCCACTGTGTGTGTCCTCTTGTCAGCCAGTGTGGGATGAACTGGAAGGAGTTTATTGATAAATGCTGCAAGGTGAAGTATTGACAGCAAGTGGCTGTGGCTGGTAGCATCTGAAAATAATCCAGAGGATACACCAAATAGTGTTGGCAGAAATTAAATGGCACTTCCTCAAATAATAAAACAAATAAAGAATACAGCCACGCAAAACTCCAAAGCAACATCATCATCAACAGCAATAAATCAAAAACTCTATGATGCTAAGAGAGTTGGAAGTTGGTCCCTTTTTCTTTTCCCTCTTTACACTATTTTTTTTCTTTTCCCTCCCCCCTCCTAGTTTTTTATTACTTTTTTTGAATTTCTCTTTGTATTTTATAGTTTGATAGATCGATAAAACTATTAAAAAAGAGACTTTATGATGCAGGCCTTTGGGACAGAATCAGATGCAGAGAACTGCAGAATTTGGCTCTTTTCCCAATTTAAATCAGTTGGAGGTCCTGTCTGTTGTTTTTTTTTAAAGGTGGTTCTACTACTTTTTCAAAAGACCACTGAACACATGCTTAACAACATGTCTAGGATTCCTTCAGAAGAGTATTAAACCCATTTCTGAAAAAGAATCTCCATAATATCCAGTCTCTCTGACAACCCAAGTTAAAATAGCCATGAGGGATAATGCCAGTGATTGGAATGGCATGCCTGTAGCACCACAAGTAGCAGGTAGGAAGTGGACAAATACCAACCCCGGACAATGCCAGCATGTCAGGGGAAGAGAGAAACACACTAGGTTAAAACAGTAAAAGTTGGATTTATACTGCATTTGGGGGAGGCTGAGGATAAGATAACTACGTCCTCCTGTAAAGAGTTAGTAACAGACCTTTGTGCCAGGGTTAGCAAGGCATGAGGATGAGCCAGGTTATTTTTACAGTCTGCAAGAATTTCAAGGAAATATATATATATGCATTTTTCCCCTAATGACCATGTGCTAGATAGGTAGGAATAGCATAAATGACTGCACTGGAATAATTGTATTTTTTGTGTTTAGATTATCTGTCTATCTATTAATTCCCCCCTCTCTCTTCTGTATATTATCTATCTATCTATCTATCTATCTATCTATCTATCTATCTATCTATCTATCTATCTATCTATCTATCTATCTATCTATCTATCTATCTACCTACCTACCTACCTACCTACCTACCTACCTACCTACCTACCTATCTATAATCTACCTGTCTATCTACCTATCAAGTAATGAGTGTGTATAAACTATGAGAAAACTGCATCTCTGCAATTTGACTTGCAATTTCAACAGTACAACTTTCCATGATGCTGAAGACTGTAAAAAGACATTCAAAAACATAATGCAGGCCATAAATTATCCATCTTTGACTTAGGAAAGCAGCTGATTCTATGCCCTTACCAATCTAAGCACTTTGCAATCAAGTCTGGAACTTGTAAAATAATTGGAATATATATTTTTATAAAGTTTTATTGTGATTCTAATTCTATTCTCCCTTCATAAATGACAGCATAGCTGACTGAAAGAATTGAATCCCTGCCAGCATTATGATTGCCGCAGCAGAGGCATCTGGTTGAAATCACAATGACATACATCACAAGATCATCATGCAAAAAAAAACAAAACACACAAATTATTTCCGTCAGTTGTTTTATGATGTAAATGATGCAGTACGTAAGCTGTATCATTTGCACAATGTTGTCATGACTTGCAAAGTGTTACTCCCCATCCTCACACCTTAGAAATCCAGAAAGAATGCAAAGTTTAGCAAGAAGGCACTTAGTTTTTTTTGTTATTTATTTGTTTCCCATTTTGCTGCAAGGCAACTCTTGAATGCATTACCTGGGTGCAAAGAAGGAGAGAAAGGAATTATATTTCTACACTCCAGGATAAAAGCCTTAAATCATTACTTGTCAAAATTTAATCTATAAACCAGGGGTGAGCAGAAACTGGAACTATTGTGGAGGGCTAAAGGTATGTAGGCAGGCACGCATGCACATATGTAAAGTGGGGGGAAAATGTAATCACCTTCAAAATAAAAGCAATCCACCTGAGCTGGACAGGGACAGCCAAAGGGTCAGAGGTGGCCCAAGGGCTGTAAAATGCCCAGGTCTGCTTTAAACTGAAAGAATTACATCACAGCAATATGTTAAAATTCAAAGCAAGTTTCTGATGAGAAAATGCTTGTTAGAAAGTACAATTTTGTTAATTATTTTCCTGTTGCTGCTCTAAGGGCTTCTCTACTGAAAAGAAGGGTTTAAATCAGGGCTCTTCAAACTTGGCCCTTTTATGACTTGTGGACTTCAACTCCCAGAATTCCTCAGCCAGCGTGCCTGCTGGCTGAGGAACTCTGGGAGTTGAAGTCCACAAGTCATAAAAGGGCCAAGTTTGAAGAGCCCTGGTTTAAATATATCCTTAAATATATTATGTAAATAAATTCTCTTGCAGACCTTTCCTTACCCAAATTAGGTAACGTCATCAGTGCTATTCTCCTCCATCAAATACCAAATATTCCTCTATCAGGTAATCTCTTCTGTCAAAAATCAAATTCTAAAGGCATTAAGAGAAGATTAGTGGGAATTCTCCTCTTTGCTGTTATCTGCTTATGAGAAAGATACTGAATCGATTGCAGGCAGCTCGTTTCAGCTTCAGGAAAGTCCCGATAAAAAAAGCTCTATTCTTGCTTCTATGAATTCTGCCTGCTGGCATTTGAGGTAGCAGTTCAGCTGTATTTAATTGCCTGGGCCACAGTTTTACCTTGAATATGGTGCGTTAGATTCTTGCCATCTCGTTTGGGCAACGATAGCATTTGTCCCCTGCACAGGTAGTCCTTGACTTATGACCACAATTGAGCCCAAAATTTATGTTGGTAAGCGAGACAGTTGTTAAGTGAGTTTTGCCCCGTTTTATGATCTTTCTGGCCCACTTTTAAGTGAATCACTGCACTTGTTAAATTAATAATAGCACCGTTNCTTTGCAACCAGCCCAGTTGTTGTCTGGATTTTTGTAGTTCAGACCTGGTAAGTCTAATTGAACATTGTATTGTGATAGCAGATTTAGCTCATGCGACTCTGCATCTGCCTTGGTTAGATAATCTCTGATCCTTTCAATTTGCTAGAGAGAGTTCGCACTGCTGATTTTCTAATCGAAACGTTGGTTCTTATTTATTTCGTGCAATGGAAAAATGGTAAAGCCTGATAGGTACCAGTGGGGTTCTAATGTAATTCTGGAGTTGAGGTCAGATGCAACAGATAGGGATTCCAGTCACTTTGTGTTTATTTAAAGTAGTAGATTATCTTTTTCTTATTCCTACAGCAATTCAGCATGACAAATTGCATGCGCTAAAAATTCCTGCTTTTAATAGAAGAGAATATATGTAGTTCAGGGTTGGACTGTGGAGCCCCTGGTGCTGAGGTTGAATGTTTGCTTGCAGATGTTTCTGTCAACACTGCAAATACTGTATATTCTTGCTTTGACAATATGCAGAACTGTCTGGTATTTTTATAGTTAAATCAGGCAACAGTGAAAGGGGAGGAGAATAAGAAAAGCCTGGGAAAAAGAAACCGGAAGTGAATCACATCTTCCAAGTTAATTGGAAGATGTGAACCATGACCCCAAAATAGGGGAGGGAAAAATGCCTGGAATCTATGTGCAACGGAAAAGAATCTCAGATCTAAGCATTCCACCATGCCGTACTGACATCTCTGTAACCTTAATAAATGCTTTTAGGTTAAAAAAATGCCTGAAAGTTTTTTTAAGTGTTTCGTTAATCAGACACATGACAGTTTCATTACCTGACTAGGTAATATCATCAGTAGTAGTGAGTGTGGACTTTGCTTTTTATTTATAAACAGTAGCTTGCCCTACCAGTGTTGATAGGGATGTGGTTTTTTCCCTTGGTAATTCCTTGATGGTCAGTTATTGTTTTCTGCTTTATTGTTTGTCTGGTGTTAATCTCTGCTTATCTGGGCATAGGCTGTTGGAAACGCAGTATTCTGGTGTTTTTGTTTCCTTCCTAACT
This sequence comes from Protobothrops mucrosquamatus, assembly GCF_001527695.2. Lineage (NCBI taxonomy): Eukaryota > Metazoa > Chordata > Lepidosauria > Squamata > Viperidae > Protobothrops > Protobothrops mucrosquamatus. Next base: position 15,014 of record NW_015389268.1, read on the forward strand.
TTTACATTGTCTCCTTTGTGTGTGTAAACGTGATTTATCCCCATGTGTCTGTTGATAGCTGATCTGTCTGAATGCCAAGCTTCCAGGAACTCTGTAGTGCTTTTGGATTTAGCTTGATCTAGGATGTTCATAGTTTCCCACTTGAAACTATGGTTCAGTCTGTCCATATGCTGTGAGATTAATGAGTTTTCATCACATCTTCTATTAGTTGATGTTCATGGATGCACTCTCTAGTTTTTTGCTTCTTTGTCTTACATAGTGGGCATTATAGTCCTTTATACTATATATGCTGTAATTGACTCCTGATTTGCTTCTTCAGCTACTCAGTCTTTTGGTTTACTTAAGATGCTTTGGAGGATTTTAGTTGTTTTGTGCGCTGTGGTGATGCTGTATTGTTGTAATAGTTTTGTTGGTCGTTTCTGTCTTTGATGGATGGCATTTTTCATTGTCTGTGTTGGTTGTGCTATAATGGGTTGAGGGGTCAAGTATTTTTTTTATAAAATATAGGTATCAATTTTATTGGAAGATGTTATATAGGTGGTCTGTGTCCTTCTGATGTTTTAGCTAGCTTCAGTGCATTTATATGTAGCTGAATAATATTCTCATGCTAGTGAGATGGGCAGCATATAAATTAAATAAAAAAATATAGTGTGTTGAGGATGTTGTTAATAGCTTCATGTGTCTTGTTTAGTTGTTCCTTTTTTATTATGACAAAGGTGTTATCTACATACCGGATCCATAATGTAAATTGTATGTGTGGAAGTACTATAATTTCTAGATGCTGCCTTATAGTCTCTGCTATGACTCACAAGAATGATGATTCTCTGGTGTTCCTCTGATTTGTTGGTATATGTGTCCATCAAACTGAAAGTAGATAGTGAAGTCCAAAATGGTGTAGGGTTTCCTGCCTGAGCAGGGGGTTGGACTCGATGACCTCCAAGGTCCCTTCCAACTTTATTATTATTATTATTATTATTATTATTATTATTATTATTATTATTATTATTATTATTATTATTATTATTATTATCATCATCATCATCATCATCATCATCATCATCATCATCATTATTATTATTATTATTATTATTATTATTATTATTATTATTATTATCCCTTCCAACTTTATTATTATTATTATAAGCAGAGGTTGATGAGGTCCATGACTGTGGGTATTTTGATTTTACTGTATTTGGCTGGGTTGGATATTATGTAGTACGGCTGCCACAGATTCTTTTACTAGATGATGATGATGATGATGATGATGATGATGATGATGATGATGATGATGATGATGATGATGATGATGATAATGAGGAGGAGGAGGAGGAGGAGGAGGAGGAGACTTTGGAGGTCATCTAGTCCAACTCCCTGCTCAGGCAGGAAACCCTATACCATTTTTCAGACAAATGGTTGTCCAGTCTCTTCTTAAAAACTTCCAGTGTTGGAGCATTCACAACTTCTGGAGGCAGGTTGTTCCACTGATTAATTGTTCTAACTGTCAGGAAATTTCTCCTTAGTTCTAGGTTGCTTCTCTCTGTCAGAAGTAAGTCTTCATCCTGGTTCATCCAAGCCGGGAATATTATCATTATTATTATTATTATTATTATTATTATTATTATTATTATTATTATTCACTAGCGGGGCCTAGTGAAGCCTGGCGGCCTAGCAGCCGGGAAGAGCTGAGGCCTAGCTGGGCCTGGTGAAGCCTGGCGGCCCAGCGGCCAAGAAGAGCTGCGGCCCGTTGCGGCGGCCCGGCGCAGCGATGGCTTGGCGATCGGAGGTGGGCGGAGCTGCGGGACTGCGGAGGGCAGCCCAGGCGTGGAGAGGCCTAGCGAGGCCTAGTGAAGCCCGGCCTGGTGGCCTGGTGGCCAGGAAGAACTGCGGCCCGACGCGGCGGCCTGACGCGGCGGTGACTCGACAGCCTGCTGTGGGCGGAGCTACGGAGGGCGGCCCAGGCATGGAGAGGCCTAATGAGGCCTAGTGAAGCCCGGCCTGGGGGCCTAGCGGCCAGGAAGATCTGCGCCCTGACACGGCCAGGAAGATCTGCGGCCAGGATGATCTGTGGCCCGACGCGGCGGTGGCTCACCAGCCCGACGCAGCGGCGGCCTGGTGGCCCAGCGCGGTGACGGCTCGGCGGTCCGACCCGGGGCTGTGGCGATCTAGCGGCCCGACGTGATGGCGGCTTATTTCCCCCCCCTTTATGGGATTTAAAGACCTGGGAACTTACCGCCTTTCCTCAATCCATCCTGCCCCGTTTGAGATTGCCACCACGAGGACTTTCTCCCCTCCCCTACT
>NW_015389268.1:20006-22483 GCF_001527695.2 Protobothrops mucrosquamatus
TATACCCTCTCTAGCTTTTTGTTTGGAAGTCTTCCTGTTCCTGTGGCATGAACTTTGAGGCTATTTCCTGTGTCACGTATTCTGACCTGAGCCCAGGTGTGCCTCTCTGGTATTACTTGATGGTAATGGTTAGTCATATTATGTCCCAAAAGTCATCTGCTTCCCTGGGGATGGGGCTAATGACTCTTAAGAGGTTCTTGAGTTCCTGGCTCCAACCTTCCTGATGGTCTTACATCTGCATTTCTATAGGGCTGGTTCCTGCTTGGGGCAAAGAGATGATGCCAGGTTTGGTTTTTGGTTTTAAAAATCCTTTTTGAGGAAAAATATCTTTCTGCCTTTTTAATATTTCCTTCTCTGGGGCTCTGACTTCCCACATCTCTTTAATTAGTTTCCATCCGTTGCTTCTTGTCCTGCCTTCTGGTGCCTTGGAAAATAGTTTGACTCCCTCTTCTTTGTGGCAGCCCCTGAGATATTGCAACACTGCTATCGTGCCATCCCTAGTCAGGCTCCAGGAACTTGTACAATTATAAAGGCACTGAAATACATTTTAAAACATTTTAATGGCTGAAATTTCTGGAGAGGTTTTGGGGGAGGAAAATTAACAGTGTTTTTGGTGCTGTTTAAGAGCATCATTTTGCTAATTCCTGCCCTAAATCATAATGTAGCTTACTTAGCTTTCCTTTCCTTGTTAGGTGTGAACCTAGCCAGGGTTTTTTTGTAAATCTAGACTGGTAGCAAGGGTCAGGACCTTGAACATGCAGAGGCTTCATGTAGCTTTACATTTAAAGTATATGATTATTATTTTTTTTGCAATTGTAATATAATCTCTAAAATCGGCTTAACATTTTTTCAGTCTTCCCAAAATTGTAAGTATATCTGCAATCATCCAAAAGTTGCACGCCTGGGCTTTTTATGGCTCATTCAACAAATCATATTTAATTGGAATTATACCTATACATGACAAGTGAACCCAGTTTTGTTCAAAAATGGAATGGCTTGACAATACCCACTACGGAGGAACGGTCGGTGAAGATGATGGAACACGCAGAGGTGGCTAAATTAACTTTTTTCATTATAGGAAAAAAAAATACCTACATTTATGGCTGACTAGACCCCCTTTACTGATTTTTTTTTTGCATAAAACAGAACAAAATGCAGTTGTGATTTATGATTAGAAAAAAAGCCCTGGATAATAGAAAAGAATTTTTGTAATCCTAGTAAGAGATAACTTTGATGTTTTGGTCACCACAATATAAAAAAGATGTTAAGACTCTGGAAAGAGTGCAGAGAAGAGCAACAAAGATGATTAGAGGACTGGAGGCTAAAACATATAAGGAACGGTTGCTGGAATTGGGTATGTCAGGTCTAGCGAAAAGAAGGACTGGGGTGACATGATAGATGTCCAATACCTGTGGGGCTGCCACAAAGAAGAGGGGGTCATCCTATTCTCCAAAGCACCTGAAGGCAGGACAAGAAGCAATGGATGGAAACTAACCAAAGAGAGAAGCAACCTAGAACTAAGGAGTAATTTCCTGACAGTCAGAACAATCAACCAGTGGAACAACCTGCCTTAGTAGTTGTGGGTGCTTCATCACTGGAGGCTTTTAAGAAGAGACTGGACAGCCACCTGTCTGAAATTCAATAGAGCCTCCTGTTTGAGCAGAGAGTTGGACTAAAACAGGGGTCCCCAACCCCCGGTCTGTGGACCAGTACTGGGCCGTGGCATGCCAGCAATCGGGCCGCACAAACAAGAAAAGCCCCATCCACAGGATGCAGGCAGCACACAAAACCACGCCTCCTCTGGTCCATGGAAAAACCTCTCTCCACATAACTGGTCCCTGGTGCCTAAAAGGTTGGGGACTTCTGGACTAGAAGACCTCCAAGGTCCCTTCCAACTGTGTTATTCTATCTATATTCTGTGTTCTATACTTATTTTTTTCAATACATTTTATTGGTTTTTTACAATAGCAATCTTTAGTGCTTAGTAAGCAACGTGTTGTCTGGATTCATATATTTAAAAACAATCAATGATTAATTTCCATAATTCCATAATCAATATATTAATTAATAATATATTTCCTTGATCTTCTCTTTTGCCAGTAGTATTGTCCTGTCTTCTAGACTTACATTTGCTGCAAAGGAAATCGGAAGCTTTTTCTTTCTATTTCTTTTTATTCTTTCCTTTTCTTTCCTTCTGTTACTTTCCTTCTTTATTAGGTTGGTGTATTTTAGTTTGTGTACAGTATTCATGAAGAATTTAAGACATTACACATTACACTTTAACAACCAAAGCTGTCCACCAAAACATTTACTCAATTGAAACCAACGGAGAAGCTACTGCTTATGTTCCATCTTGTTGGCCCTACTGCCTCCTCAGCTCTGACTGATATGCTGAAGAAACTGAAGTTTGCAGATGGCAGCCTTTGCATAGTGTGGGAGAACACCTTGTAACAGAAAAAGCACCTCCAGGAGAATAT
>NW_015389268.1:30107-39409 GCF_001527695.2 Protobothrops mucrosquamatus
ACTGAGTGCCCAAACTGCAACCCAAAACCCACTTATGTATCGTCGGGTGCCGGGTGGGCGTGGCCCATTGGGTGGGCGTGGCTGTGGTGGTAACGGCAGTGTCAAAGCAACAACATCCAATGTTACCAGCGTTGACGGGCAGACTGGGTGGGACTAAAAATTTCAATCAATCAATTCCAACTTTGCGAGATCTTTTTTTTCCCCCGCGAGAAGTTGAAATTGATTGATTGAACCTTTTCTCTTTTTTTTGCACACGGCGGCGGAGGCCTAAAGCGAAAAGGTTTTATAAAACCCAGCTGAAGGCCTAGGACTGGGGCGACGGCGCGCGTGCCCACAGAGAGGGCTCTGCGTGCCACCTGTGGCACACGCATGCCATAGGTTCGCCACCACGGGGCTATAGGGATAGCAAATTTCACAACAGTAGTTTTCTGCTTACTCAAGACTGGCTATCTCAGTTTGCGGGAGTGCCATGACTTCGACATCTTTAGCAGCCTCTCTGTAATTTGGAATTCTGCAACTACGGAATTTTAGAACAGGGGATAGCTTCGTTTGAACATCCTCCTCCAGTAACTGTGGCCCACTTCTGACCTTGCTTGAACGCTCCAAAGTCAGAACTGGGGAAAGAACACACTGAGATGGGATCTGTGTACTTCTTCCAACTTTACAATTACATAAAAGGTAAAGGTTTTCCTTGTCCAGTCGTGTCCAACTCTAAGGGGCAGTGTGTCAACGCTGCAAATACTGTATATTCTTGCTTTGACAATATGCAGAACTGTCTGGTATTTTTATAGTTAAATCAGGCAAGAGTGAAAGCCCGGGGAAAAGAAACCGGAAGTAAATCACATCTTCCAAGTTAATTGGAAGATGTGAACCATGACCCCAAAATAGAGGCAGGGAAAAATGCTTGGAATGTATGTACAACGGAAAAGGACCCAGATCTAAGCATTTCCACCATGCCGTACTGACGTCTCTGTAACCTTAATAAATACTTTTAGGAAAAAATATGCCTGAAAGTCCTTTTAGGGGTTTCGTTAATCAGACACATGACACAGTGTTTATCTCCATTTCTCAACCGAGAGAGCCAGCGTTATCTGAAGACCCTTCAGTCGGTCATGTGGCCAGCATGACTTTACATCGAGGCTCACAGAACACTATTACCTTCCCACTGAAGTGGTATCTATTTAAATCCTCACATTTTGCATGCTTTTGAACTGGGCAGGAGCTGGGGCGAGTAACGGGAGCTCACCCCATCGGCACCATGGCTCAGTGGTTAAAGACGCTGAGCTGGTCAGCTCTCCAGCTGCCAAACAATCTATGTTGCCAAACAGGCACGGTTACAATGTGGATGATCACGAACCCGGGTTTGCGACCAGAGTGCTTATAATCATGTATGTTCATCTGAACATTTAAATCAAGATTTTTTTTTTAACTAATTGCTTCATCTTTTGACGACAGGCTGGTTTTTGGATAAAGATGAGCATGAACCTAAGTTTCAGGCCAAGCTGAACAGTTATAAAGTATCATGGGAGCTACAATCCACCATCTAAAGGTCAGACATTGTCCCCTTCTGGTCTCTAAAGCAGGGCTTTTCAACCTTTTCACCCATTGTACCACTTTTAGGATATGGCAACATCCGAGTACCACCAGTCACCTAGCAAGGTGTCAAAAACTTGATGACCCCCCAAAAAAGGAAAAAAGTGATAAAGTACAGGGAGTCCTCGACTTACAACAGTTCGCTTAGTGACTGTTCGAAGTTACAATGGCACTGAAAAAGTGCCCCCCCACCAAGCCACAGCCGAGCAAGACACCTGCCTACCCGGTGGCGCTCTTCCTCCTGTCCAAGGTTTTCATTGCTGTGAGTATTTCTGTTGAGGATTGGCAGCGGGGGTGGGGGGGTGTTTGGTTTTTATTCCCCCCCCCATCTGCTGGGTGGTTGCAGCAGGTTTTGGTCACTTCACATGACCCTGGGACACTGTGACCGTCATAAATATGAATCAGTTGCCAAGCATCTGAATGTAAATCACAAGACCCTGGAGATGCTGCAACATTCCAGCTGATCAGCGCTTCTTCTGGGCTCAGCAGAAGCGCCAGGATATGTGCTGCTTTCCAGCCGATTGGTGCTTCTTCAGGGCTCAGCAGAAGCAGCAGGATCAGCGCCGAGCTCCAGCTGGAGCCTGGCACTGATCCTGGCGCTTCCACTGAGCCCTGACAGCCCCGAAGAAGCATCGATCAGCTGGAAAGCGGCACTGATCCTGGCGCTTCCGCTGAGCCCTGACAGCTCGGCAGCTCCAGCCGTCTCTTGCTCAGGCTTGTGCAGTGCTGCCACCGGTTCAGCTCATTCCCCTCCCCCGCTACCACTTTTCTAGGATGGTCGCGTACCACCTGCCAGGTGCCAATGTACCACAGGTGGTACCCGTACCACTGGTTGAAAAGCCCTGATCTAAAGAATGCCGTTGAGCATTTAATATCAATGAAAATAGAGAGCTTGTGACGCTGTAAAGACATTGCAGTGGTAATCTCTAATCCAACATTGACGGAGGATACAGTATAACCCAACACTGAATGAGACAATGCCGGGGGGGGGGGGGAAATCCAGATTTTATTGGCGTGAGGTGCTACACCACCTCCTAGGCACTGAACTAGAGGGCACCTTATGTGCTACAGGAGACACAGAGGAAGTTAGGAACATAGCACGTGGGGTGCAATGGCTACACCCAGAGTCAACTCAGCTATGCAGCAAGAGAGGTATCAGCACAAGGATAGCAATCACAACTTGGAAGCAAAAATACCGGAGTACCTGCTCCACAGGGACAGCGCTTCCCGTTAAAAGTCTTTCCCAGACCCAGCTGAAGAAACGCTGCTGCCTTTCCGAAATAAGAAACAATCTGTGCTGCCAAACAGGCATGGCTAGAATGTGGGTCCCCAAGCTTTGTGTGTCCCCAAGCTTTGTGATTACTGAATTGCAAACTGATCTCCCAAACTCAACTGGTGGTTATCAGGTCACATCTTACCCCTTTTTCTTGGCTGATTGAATAGGGGATGCTCTAATGCAGCAGTGACAATTTTGCAGAGTAGCTGAGCCACAGAGAGGGGGGGGGGGAGATCTTCAAGCTAGAGAGCTTCAACAAAGCAAAATAAAAAATAAAAATAAAAGATTGTATCGTTGTGGTGTATATTGTGGCTTTATATTCTATTGCGGTGGAATATAAGTAAATAAGCCAAGGGAAGAGAGCAGAATCGAGACTTTGCTTATGGGGAGGCGGTCGCACGGCTGATTCAATCAGACTTCCCGAATTCCCAATCCGGTTCCTTTGGAAAGCTATAGGCAAAACAAATCGCAGCTGCACATCAAAGGAATCAGCTGCCATCAGACCGACTTTGTCGCAGCCGTCAGAGCCGCTAAACTGCTTGACCTTCGCCTCGCCTACAGAACAGGCTGCTCTAGTCCTCTTGAGCTACTTGATACTTTGCAGAGATGAAATGAGTTATTTGCAGAACCAGCAAAAGGAAAAAGTCACTGCAGCAGGACTCCGCGCTGGCAACAAAGCGCTTCTCACTGCTCCCTCATATGCTAATTTCTGTTGTCCACAGGCACTTGAGTCCTCTTGGCGCACACTGGCTGGGAATCCTTTCACGATGACGTTCAATCAGACCTCTTCCTGCAAGCTCAGGGCCTCCACCGCACTGCTGGGGCCTTGAGCCACCCCTCCAATCACAAACAGCAGGTTGGGAGCCTCCAAACTAGCAGAAGAACAGCGCCCGGTAGGCATGGAGGGCAAAGTCTCCCATTTCTTCTTAGCCAGATTAAATCCTTCCGCGGATCCCAGCGGACTCGACTGGTTCCCTAGAAGAAGCAGAGAGAAAGATGCGTGAACTGAGCGGCAGTTGCCTTACCCAACGGAGACTCTGCTGGCATTTGTCTCCGGCTGCAGAGCCACATATACGGAAGGCGTCAAAATTGCACACTCTTGTTAAATAAACGAGAACTGGGCTGATTGAATTCGACCAAGCCAAATATCTCCCAGGATCTACTGCCAGGCATGTCTTGCTGTTGAAACAAAGGATTTGGACAGGATGCGTGGTGCTTCTGAACCTGACGAGACTTCTGGAAGCTGGAAGCCTGGAGTCAAAATTAAAGCCAGAAATGGTGCAGGGAGATCTTGGCTCACTTTCTCACAGTAGATCGATCATATTGCCAACAACACCATCGGCGCTGCCTGCTGTAATTCTCCCAAGAAAGCCAGTGAGACAGTGCCAAGGGATTCGGGCTGCAATATTTTCTAACTTCCGTTTCAAATCAGATCTTTTTGGATTTATTTATTTCATATAGAGAATGCTTATGTTTGGACTGCTAACAAAGAATTAAAGGGGAACTGGGATAGCTATCCCAGTCCCCCTTTAACTCTTTGTTAGCAATCTCCAAAAACATTTTAGCACACAAATGATGTGACAGTAGCGACTGCTGCCTGTGGATAGCCCTAGATTGGGCTGATACAGGCAAAAGATTTCTTCCTCCCATATCTTATCGCATTCTTTGACCAGGTGACAAAATTAGTGGACTAGAGGAATGCTGTGGATATAATTTACTTGGACTTCAGTAAGGCATTTGATAAAGTAGATCACAACCTACTACTTGATAAGATAGAAAAATGTGGATTAGACAGCATCACTACCAGATGGATACGTAGCTGGCTGACTGGCCGTACTCAGCGTGTGGTCCTCAATGAAACCGCATCTACATGGAAGGAAGGGTGTAATGGGATGCCCCAGGGCTCTATTCTGGGCCCAGTGCTCTTCAACATCTTCATCAACTATTTGGACGAGGGGATAGATGGGGAACTCATCAAATTTGCAGATGACACCAAGCTGGCAGGAATAGCCAACACTCCAGAAGACAGGCTTAAGATACAGAAGGATCTGGACAGACTTGAACACTGGGCGCTATCTAACAAAATGAAATTCAATGGTGAAAAAAGTAAGGTTCTACATTTAGGCAAGAAAAACCAAATGTACAGGTATAGTATAGGGGGAACCTTGCTCAACAGTAGTAACTGTGAGAGGGACCTCGGAGTCCTAGTGGACAATCACTTAAATATGAGCCAGCAGTGTGCTGCAGCTGCCCAAAAAGCCAACACAGTGCTGGGCTGCATTAACAGAGGGATAGAATCAAGATCATGTGAAGTGTTAATAGCACTTTACAATGCCTTGGTAAGGCCACACTTGGAATACTGCATCCAGTTTTGGTCACCACGATGTAAAAAAGATGTTGAGACTCTAGAAAGAGTACAGAGAAGAGCAACAAAGATGATTAGGGGACTGGAGGCTAAAACATATAAGGAATGTTTGCTGGAATTGGGTATGTCTAGTTCAATGAAGAGAAGGACGAGGGGTGACATGAGAGCAGTGTTCCAATATCTCAGGGGCTGCCACAAAGAAGAGGGAGTCAAGCTATTCTCCAAAGCACCTGAAGGCAGGACAAGGAGCAACGGGTGGAAGCTAAACAAGGAGAGAAGCAACCTAGAACTAAGGAGAAACTTCCTGACAGTTAGAACAATTAACCAGTGGAACAACCTGCCTCCAGAAGCGGTGAATGCTCCAACACTGGAAGTTTTTAAGAAGAGACTGGACAGCCATTTGTCTGAAATGGTATAGGGTTTCCTGCCTGAGCAGGGGGTTGGACTAGATGACCTCCAAGGTCCCTTCCAACTTTATTATTATTATTATTATTATTATTATTATTATTATTATTATTATTATTATTATTATTATTATTATTATTATTATTATTATTATTATTATATTAATTAATTAAAGTCAAGAAAGCTGCAGAAAATTATACTGTTTGGTGTCATTTTCAGTGGGGCAGAAGTCGCCCACAGCAGTTCTGCTATGATGGTAAATTTCCACAGTTTTATAGGAGACATTTTTGTTGTGGAAATGAAGGACAAAACTTACCTGTATGTCCTTCAACCTACATAAGAAAAGAAGGGGGATATTGCAACAGTGGATTGGGGCAGGAAATGAGCTACAGGTTCAGGGCCAAAGGAAGACCCATGGCTATGCATCACACGACACCCAGATAAAGTATCACTGTCAAGCTCTACAAGAGAACTTAATATACTAGTCTAACAAAGGTGCAAATGGAACACAGTTACACTCAGGTGCAGGTGTAAAGAGGGGAGCAGAGGTGACAAGTACAGGCACTGTCCATTTCAGAGGGAAGACAGACTACAACTAATTGCTGTTTGGGCTCATCATAAGATCTGTTCACACAAAATATATTGAACGCTTTTCTCCCTGGCTTCAACTCTAAACAGGGTAGATGATACCACCACAGAAGATGGTAAAAAGACACAAAATAATATGTAGCACCGCTTTTCTGTTCAAAAGAAAGGAAAGTTGAATAACAGAAAATCGTCACTTTGACTTAGTATAAATGGAAATTAAGTTACATCAGTTTTAGAGACTGTCCTGGTGTCACCTACTGATTGAAATACGTCTTATTGTTTCAACATCTGCCTTCCTGTGTCAAGTGTGGCCTTCAACCTGAACAAACTACCCCCAAATGAAGCAGATAAAGCTTTAAGAAGTCAAGGAAAATCATTTTCAATCCAATTAGTCTTACCCTTTCGCAAGAGGTATAATAAGCACACACAGCATACCCCTGATCTAATTCCCAATATTAGATTCCCCTTCCTATAAATCCATTTAAAAAAAAAAAAAACAAATACCACAAGGCATACTCACAGTTTGTAGGAGGCAGAAGATGTTATTTACCTGACCAGTTCTATTTATTACCTTTAAAAAGTGGCTAAAGTGCAGCAAAACACTTTGTCTTCATTTATTCTAGTTCTGAAATAGTATATAAACCCATATTTTATGTTCCTCATAAAATATGTTCTGGAGAACTCCCACAAGTTACTGTATACATAGGAGTTGGCTCTATCGCTCTATCTGCCTGCTATTCCGACAGCATCTTTGTAGCCAAGATGCTTGAGCTCAGTTCATTGGATGTGCCAAGGCTTAATCTGGAACATTTTGCTTGCACAACATGTCTCTTACCAGGCAACATTCAGCACGGCATATACTCCAAATCTGCTTTTCCTCACTGCTTAAGTAATTCAGAAAAAATGCTGCTGGCAGAATGCCAGGAGAGACAAGACCTTCTGACTTGTGTTGAATGCAGTAAGTTTAATGGATGCTGAAGAACAGGACTAAAATGGAATGGCTAGGCCAGGGGTAGGCAACCTTGGCTCTTTTATGACTCGTGGACTTCAACTTCCAGAATTCCTGCGCCAGCATGGCTCAGCTTGGAAACTCTCCCTTTTCCCTCAGCATGGCTGGCTCAGGAATTCTGGGAGTTGAAGTCCACGAGTCATAAAAGAGCCAAGGTTGCTTACCCCTGGGCTAGGCCTTTGCTGCATCGTATTGTTGAAAGAAAAGTCTTCATCCTGGTTCATCCAAGCCAGGGATAAATAAACAACATGGCGACTGCTTTGGGAAGAAGGTTGCAGTTTATTGAAGAGGCAGAAAGATGGTTCTTGCAGGAAAGACCAGAGAAAAGAAGGGAAGGGCTGAGCACAGGGGTAGTAGGTTTTTTATAATCTCTGAAAGCCTTTTGTTTGGAATAGTTTCCTGTTCCTGTGGCATGGACTTTGAGGCCATTTCCTGTGTCACGTATTCTGACCTGAGTTTAGGTATGCCTCTCTGGTATTCTTTATGGTAATGGGTTAGTCCTATTATCATATCCTGCTTCCTTGGTGATGGGGCTAATGGCTCCTAGAGTTTGGGTGGGGTATGCAGATTTTAGGTCTTTGTCTTCTGGCTCCAACTTTCCTGATGTTTTACATTTGCATTTGTACATGGGCTGGCTTCTGCTTGGGGGGGGGGAGACCTGGGGGTATCAAGAAAAACGGCATGCTTTTCTGTCTCTTTAAGATCCTTGGAGGAAATATATTTTTCTGCCCTTTTTAATATTTCCTTCTCTGGGGAGCTGACTTCCCACAATATCATTGCGATGGTCAGCATTAGCAGAGGAAAAATAATGGTTCTACTCCTAATCTGCTCGTTTTCCCCTGAAGCTATTTACTGCCTCTGCCCTTTGCTAGCTTTTGCCCATCAAATTTCTTAACGGGTATTTCCCCCAAGGGAAAAAAGGTGTTAGGAAGAATGGATTGCAGAAGTGACACACAGGAGAAGGATGAAGCATCTGCTCCTGGTACTCCGAAGGCCTGGTCTTAAGGTCCACATTGAGTAACAACATTCTTTCTTTCCAAGTGAGTTTGCATCCAGAGATTTTGTACCATATTTGCCGGAATGACCTAGTTTTTACCTAACTGATTCTGGCATGGTGTTTGCTGATCTAGCTGAAAACGTGTCCTTTTTTCCTCCTTGCTTTGAATCTACATAAAAACACAGCCAAGCCATTTCAGGACAACTATTCATACAATTCTCTTGATTACCGGAGAAAAGCACTTGCGAAACCTTTGAACATCAAAGAAACTGGGTGAGGAAAATTGAATTAGCCTCTGGGTTCACACAGGTAATAATAATAATAATAATAATAATAATAATAATAATAATAATAATAACAACAACAACAACAACAACAACAACAACAACGTTGGAAGGGACCTTGGAGGTCATCGAGTCCAACCCCCTGCCCAGGCAGGAACCCTACACCATTTCAGACAAACGGCTGTCCAGTCTCTTCTTAAAAACTTCCAGTGTTGGAGCATTCACCACTTTTGGAGGCAGGTTGTTCCATTGGTTAACACCAGAATCCATTCTTGGTTATCACCTTGTGTGCCAAGCCCAGCCCCTTTCCTCTTTTGTAGAACATGTCTCCAAACAAAGAAATCCAGGCACATCAGAAACAAAATCTGCGCCCCTGCACATCCAAGGATGACTCTCCCCTCTTACTCAGCCTCAACGTTTATGTTAATTATATACATTTAATCCTCAATTTACTACCACAATTGGGACCAGAATTTTCATTGCTAAGCAAGGCAGTTGTGAAATGAGTTGCACTCAATTTCATGAGCTTTTTTTCCACGGTGGTTAAATATTCAGGTGTTAACTGAATCACGTAGTAGCTGCCTTCTCCCACTGACTTTGCTGGTCAGACGTTGGCTTGGAAGGTCGCAAGTGGTGATCCCATGACCCCGGGATGCTGCAGCTGTCATAAATACATGCTGGTTGCCAAGCTTTCAAATTCTGATCACGTGACCGTGGGGATGCTGCAACGGTTTGTTGATTGTGAGGACCAGCTGTAAGTCAGTTTCTTCAGTGCTACTGTAACT
>NW_015389268.1:40077-89014 GCF_001527695.2 Protobothrops mucrosquamatus
ATCCCCGCCCCCCACCTGCCCACAGGGCCACCTACCACCTCCACAGCCCACCACAGCAGATTGCCTAGGAGGCCCTGCAGCACCATGGCAGCCACACCCTCTACCCGTGCCATGCAGCATCATCTGTGCACGACGGGGCGTGAGGGTGGAGTCTTGTTCCTGCTGCCCAGCTGCCATGTCCTTGGCTGCGCTGCTCCGCACAGGCCGCGCCGGGGGCGACTCTCCTCTGGGGGGCTGCTGGTGTGGAGGGGACCGCGGGGGGAGACGGGGCTGGGGTGATGGTGCGCGTGCCCATCGAGAGGGCTCTGCGTGCCGCCTCTGGCATGCGTGCCATAGGTTCGCCACCACTGCCCTACATTATTCCAGTATTGATCAGTTAGTCTGAATTTTGCTCTTAGGGCATTATCTAACCATTCCTATTGAAATACATTTGCTTAAAAAAAATCTTCATTTCTCCGTGGTGAAATGGTGGGCAGAATTGGTGAAATGTGGGCAGAATTAGCCTGCAATACTGCCATGGTGGCACAGTGGTTAAAATGAAGTATTGCAAGCTAATTCTGCCCACAGCCAGGTGTTTGATCTTGACCAGCTCACGGTTGATTCAGCCTTCCATCCTTCCGAGGTTGGTAAAATGAGAACCACCAGATAGTTGGGGGCAATATGCTGATATTGTAAACCACCCAGAGAGTGCTGTAAAGCACTATGGAGTGGTATATAAGTCTAAGTGCTATTGCTAAGTGCTATTGCTGTTTGTCCAAGGAATTAACTAAGAGTCAAGATTATGGATTTGCTACACTGTGCAGTCCAAGGGTTTTCCCTCTGCAAGCTCCTTTGATAAGATAATGATCCTTTTAGCTGGATTTCTCTGACGTAAGTCTATAGAAGCTCAACTAGAAGGATGATATGTACAACAAACTTGGGCTACAGCTATCCCAAGACATCTCAACTGTTAAATGATTTGGCTCCTGTTCAATTTCAGCCAAGTCTTTATTTTTAGAAGCAACGTTCCCAAATACCTTCTGCATAATTCCTTGATAAATATGCTCAGTTGGAAACTGTAGCTGATTTTATCTTTCTGCCTAGCTGGAGTCAGTGTTCTTCATGTGCACAATAATTGGGAATTTTCAGAGATTTTAAAGGAGGCTTGGAAAGGGATATATTCTTTCCCACATATATGAATCAAACTGGATTCCTATACAAGTAAGGTAACAATTATTGTTATTATTGATAATAATAATAATAATGATGATGATGATGATGATGATGATGATGATGATGATGATAAAGTTGGAAGGGACCTTGGAAGTCATCTAGTCCAACCCCCTGCTCAGGCAGGAAACCCTATACCATTTCGGACAAATGGCTGTCCAGTTTCTTCTTAAAAACTTCCAGTGTTGGAGCATTCACCGCTTCTGGAGGCAGGTTGTTCCACTGGTTAATTGTTCTCACTGTCAGGAAGTTTCTCCTTAGTTCTAGGTTGCTTCTCTCCTTGATTAGTTTCCATCCATTGCTTCTTGTCCTGCCTTCAGGCGCCTTGGAGAATAGCTTGACTCCCTCTTCTTTGTGGCAGCCCCTGAGAGATTGGAACACTGCTATCATGTCCCCCCTCGTCCTTCTCTTCATTAAACTAGACATACCCAATTCCAGCAACCGTTCCTTATATGTTTTAGCCACCAGCCCCCTAATCATGTTTATTGCTCTTCTCTGTACTCTTTCTAGAGTCTCAACATCTTTTTTACATCGTGGTGATGATTATAATCAGTGGTGGTGGAGGTAAATATATAAAACACATAACATAGAGTGTGCTGCAAGGTTTTAGAAGCAGATGCTCATTGTCACAGCTTAGTTTCTTTCTTTGGGAAGATAGACTGATGAAATAGTAAAAAACAGTTCTTCCACAATAAATCAAATGTGAAAAATACAGAATCAAGAGCTGTGAATGTCACCAATTGTTTCATGAAATCTTCTGTTCTCTTTACCTAGCCTAGCTCCAGTTCTTCAAAGCCTTTCCAGCAAATCCCCCAAGATCCTTGAAATAGAGGCGTCAAATGCGAAAACAGGGCTTCAAAGTGTAAAGCCTCTATTATGCCACTAAAATAGCACTTTCATTTTTAAAAAACAATTTGCTGCAGAGTCATCATTTGCTGTGCTTAAGCTGTTATTAACACTCCCTGCACAATAGCATAGAAAAATTAAGAGACATTGTTGTGGCTAGAATAGAAAATTAGACAGAGAAAAACAATCGACTATCAAAGTGCTGGTTTTTTTTAAAAAAAAAATCAAGGTTTTCAAAATTAGTAAGAATCTCTTAGACAAATAAGACGTGAGTGAGGTATTTGAGTGAGATAGGTAGAGTTTGTTTATTTGAAGGAACTAAAATATTCCCTAGCTCAGAAGAGTAATGGAAGCCACCTCATATGTTGAGCCAGGATTCAAAGATCAGCAACACTTACCAAGGCCACCAGCTACTATCACACGTCCACCAAGATGGCCAGCTACGAAGTCAGCCCTTTTGTCTCTCATACGGATGGCACGACTCAGCCGACTCCAGGATCCTAATTGGAAAATTGGAGACAGAAAGAATTTAGCTTCATCTAAAGGGAGAGGACGATAATAAGACTACAGGTCAGGGGTCTTCAAACTTGGCCCCTTTTATGACTTGTGGACTTCAGCTCCCAGAATTCCTCAGCCAGCATGCCTGGCTGAGGAATTCTGGGAGTTGAAGTCCACAAGTCATAAAAGGGCCAAGTTTGAAGACCCCTGCTATAGGTACTCCTTGACTTATAACCATTCATTTAATGATGGTTTGAAGTTACAATGGCCTCGTAAAAA
Source organism: Protobothrops mucrosquamatus (assembly GCF_001527695.2). Taxonomy (NCBI): domain Eukaryota; kingdom Metazoa; phylum Chordata; class Lepidosauria; order Squamata; family Viperidae; genus Protobothrops; species Protobothrops mucrosquamatus. The sequence goes on from NW_015389268.1 coordinate 42,910, forward strand.
GTGATTTACGACCTGACCTCCGAAGTCACAACCATCACACACACACACATATAATCATGGGGCTGCTACCTGGTGTTTGGCAACCAGCTCATATTTATGATGGTTACAGCATCCTGTGGTCAAGGGATTGCGATTTGTAACCTTCCCACTCATCTTCTGACAAAGAAAGTCGATTAGGGAAGCTAGATTTGTGTCACATGATTCACTTATCAACCATGTGATTCACTAATCAACAATGTGATTCAATTCAGTGCAGTAAGTCAGTTAATGCCCATGGTAAAAATGGTTGTAAATTTGGGGCCGGTGGTGTGATGACTCGCTTAATGACTGCATTGCTTAGTGACCAAAATTCCAATCCCAATTGGGGTCGTAAATGGAAAACTATCTGTACTTAGCTTTGACAAATAGAAGCAACGAGAACTCCTTTTTCTAAGTCTGGAAACTAAGCAGGAGTGAATCTCGTTAGCAACAGCACTAGCACTTAGACTTATATACCACTTCACAGTGCCTCCCTAAGCGGTTTACAGAGTCAGCAACTTGACCCAACAATCTGGGTCCTCATTTTACCGACCTCGGAAGGATCGAAGGCTGAGTCAACCTGGTTACTTCCTGAATGAATAACAACCATCACAGGGTTAATGGTAAGCTACTTGTAGGTTTGCCGATAAAATCTCGTGATTGTATCAACGAAGTCGCCAAGAACTGAACTTGACTTGGAGACAACATAAAAGGCATTTATTATTATTAAGAAGCCTGAATTCAAAGATGGAATTTGACAGGAGGGTGACTGCCTGTTCTAATCTGGGTGTGTGAAACTATGGATTACAGATAGTCCTTGATTTACAACTATTGGTTTAATGATTGTTTGAAGTTACGTCAGTAAAAAAAGAGGGCTTATGACCATTTTTCATTCTTACCACCTTTGCAGCATCCCCATGGTCATGTGATCAAAATTTGGACGCTTGGCAATTGGCCTGTATTTGTGACAGTTGCAATGTCCCAGGTTCATGTGATCACCTTTTGCGACCTTCTGACAAACAGTCAATGGGGAAGCCGGGTTCACTTAACTGTATTAGTAAATTAATAAATTAACAACTGCAGTGATTTAACAACTATGGCAAGGAAGGTCATAAAACGGGGCAAACTCACTTAACAACTGTCTCGTTTAGCAACAGAAATTTTGGGCTCAACTGTGGTCGTAAGTTGAGGACTACCTGTACTCAGTCCTTATCCCTTTATTCTGCCTATTAACGAGACATAACAACCCTCATCTTAGGACTCACAGTTCTTCCACTTAACTTGCACAACTACATCTCGAGTTTACCTTCCTCTAAGTCAAACATCTCCACGGTGTTGACAAAGTGGGGCCGGGAATAGAAGTTATGGGGGCCGGGCTGCTGCAGTCCTCCCAGGCTGAAGAAGCAACCCTCAGCCATGGCACAGCTGGCAAAGGCACGCCGACTGGGCACACTGGGGTAGCGTGTCCAGCTTCTCACTTCCAGATCAAAGGCTTCAAAGGCTGTGACGGGCAGCTTGCCTTGTCTTCCTCCTATGGAAAACGGAGACACCATGACTGCAAGTCACTCATGAAGTATATAGCAAAGTGTAGCAAACTGAAGAAATATACAACAGAGGGCACGGTTCCAGAGGCAAGCAAGTTAAGATCTTGTGAAAACAAGACAAAAGCCACCAAGCTCAGTTCAGCTTCAAAATGTTTACCAGGATCAAAAACAGAATAACAGAGTTGGAAGGGACCTTGGAGATCTTCTAGTCCAGGGCTTTACAACCAGTGGTACGGGTACCACCTGTGGTACATTGGCACCTGGCAGGTGGTACGCGACCATCCTAGAAAAGTAGCGGGGGAGGGAAATGAGCTGAACCGGTGGCAGCACCGCACAAGCCTGAGCAAGAGATGGCTGGAGCTGCAGGGCTGTCAGGGCTCAGCGGAAGCGCCAGGATCAGTGCCACTTTCCAGCTGATCGGCGCTTCTTCGGGACTGTCAGAGCTCAGTGGAAGCGCCAGGATGAGTGCCAGGCTCCAGCTGGGGCTCGGCGCTGATCCTGGTGCTTCTGCTGAGCCCTGAGGAAGCACCAATCAGCTGGAAAGCAGCACTGATCCTGGCGCTTCTGCTGAGCCCAGAAGAAGCGCCGATCAGCTGGAATTTTGCAGCATCTCCAGGGTCTTGTGATTTACATTCAGATGCTTGGCAACCGATTCATATTTATGACGGTCACAGTGTCCCAGGGTCATGTGAAGTGACCAAAACCTGCTGCAACCACCCAGCAGACGGGAGGAATAAAAACCAATAAAAACCCCACCTCCGCTGCCAATCCTCAACAGAAATGCTCACAATGAAAACCTTGGATAGGAGGAAGAGCGCCACCGGGCGGGCAGGCAGGTGTCTTGCTCGGCTGTGGCTTGGGGGGGGCACTTTTTTCAGTGCCATTGTAACTTCGAACAGTCACTAAGCGAACTGTTGTAAGTCGAGGACTACCTGTACTTTATCACTTTTTTCCTTTTTTGGGGGGGGGGTCATCAAGTTTTTGACACCTTGCTAGGCGACTGGTGGTACTCGGATGTTGCCATATCCTAAAAGTGGTACAATGGATGAAAAGGTTGAAAAGCCCTGGTCTAGTCCAACTCCCTGCTCGGGCAGGAGACCCAGACAGGTCTCTTTTTAAAAGCCTCCAGTGATGAAGCACCCACCCAACGTCTGAAGTCAAGCCATTCCACTGGTTAATTGTTCTTACTCTCAGGAAATTTCTCCTTCGTTCTAGGTTGCTTCTCTCTTTGATTAGTTTTCGATCAGATTTGATTAGTTTTCGATCAGATTTGATTAGTTTTCGATCAGATTTGATTAATTTTCGATCAGATTTGCCTGGCTGCACACCCCACAATTAATGAATATGCGAACACTTCCCAAAACTGTCATCTGTAATGGAAATCTTTTCCATTCCATAAAGAACTGTGAATGACCCAAGATTAAGCCACAAAGCAGGTATAAAACATTATAGTGATCCCTTGCTGAAAGATAATATGACCCATTAACCTATTAAAAACAATGATAGCCATGTTGGCTCATGAAGGAAAGAAATGTTGCAATTAAAATAATACAAAAATGTCTACAAGCTTGTCAGTACTCCAGAAATCTTTCATCAGGCATGAGGTTCCAAAAAGCAGACGATAGGAAAGAAGCAAGAAAGTCTAGCTTTTTTTTTTCCCCTTCTCCTGTTTGTTCATAATATTTTGTGCCGGAAGGATTCTGGAGAATTTGAAAGGCTGCATTTTTCTTTGTGTCTCTTTCATTGGCCTCGATAAAGGCTTGACCTCATTATGGGTGCTGGATTTCTATCTCAGGATAACAAACTTTGGATAAGCATTTATAAAATGGCATTTGAGCATCTCTTGACATCTACAGGTCAACTTAAGACTACAATTGGGACCAGAATTTCTGTGGCTAAGTAAGTTGTTAAGTGATTTCATGACCTTTTTTTTGCCACGGTTGCTAATCTGGCCTCTTTCAATGCCTCCAGAAGTTGTGAGTGCTCCAACACTGGAAGTTTTTAAGAAGAGACTGGACAGCCATTTGTCTGAAATGGTATAGGGATTCCTGCTTGAGCAGGGGGTTGAACTAGATGACCTTGAAGGTCCCTTCCAAGTTTTTTATTATTATTGTTGTTGTTGTGGTTGTTGTTGTTATATTTTGTGGAAAAACAGCAGGGAAGATTGCACAGGGCAATCACATGACCCTGGGACACGGCAATCGTCTTAAATACATGCCAGTTGCCATGTGTCCAAATTTCGATCACATGACCGTGGGGAATGCTGCGACCGTCATAAGCGTGAGGACCAGTTGTAAGTCATTTTTCCCGGTGCCAATGTAACTTTGAACAGTCTCTCTAAACAAACTGTTGTAAGCCAAGGGCCACCTCTAATTGGAATGAGGAGACTCATGTCTCCACCAGATCTGTGGCTGGGAAGCTTCTGTGACCAGAGTTTGCAGTTAAGTAATCCAACTTAATCCACAGCCAGGCCCTGTTGGCTGAATCCTTACCCATCACGTAGATCTTGTTCCCACGCAAGAAAGTAGAAGCCCCGTAGCAAGGTGTCGGCATGGATGGTAAAGACTGCCAATGATCCTTAGCTGGTTCATACAGTTGCAGGAGGGCTTGTGGAGATGTGTCTGCACCCATCCCTCCTAAAGCATAAACCACTCCATCTAAGAAAAGGAGAAATGGGCGCATGTAAAAGGGACGAGTGATGGAAATTTAAAAAAAAAAAAAAGCATCTTGTAATTCTACCTTACGGTGCCAGGATTTTGGGATCCATCTTTCTGTTTTTCTCTGTCTTTTTATTCTTACTGAAGTTCTTATGGATGTTATCTGCTCTGAAGTTGGTCTTTGCAAAGGGCAGGATGTACAATCAATCAGTCAATAATCAATCGGAAAGCAAGTAAGTAAGTAAATAAATTGAACAAAATAATAATTAACGATACACGAAGGAAAGATTCAAGAGACTTTTAGGCCTAATGCAAGTTATGGCCTCACCAAAATTACTGAAGAAACTCAAAGCAGAGAAAAGTGACAAGAGGAGCTATCCCTTTACAATTATCGGCCAATGCTACAGCAAGGCAATGCAGCAAGTTTACATAATCACTTTTTTTGTCATATTTATAATAGGCTGATACTACAACATGCCATCATTCTTCTGATTCTTCCACTATAGACCTCAAAATTTAGCTTTCTCATCCTGGTGCCTTCCTGCTCGGCTGGACCAACCCCCATAGCCACCATGGCCATGGAGTTGAAAATCTGCCTGTGATTGATTGAAATGGCTAGTGAGGTGTCGAATTCAGATGGAAATGAAATTCTGGATCTTTTTGAGATTATGTGGGGGAGGGATTAAAATCTATATGTAGAATTACAGGTGCTAGGTTATAGATCATCAGAATAAGCCCCTTCAGATGTTTCTCTAGCATTTAAAGGACAGTTTCTATTAATAAATGACTAGCAGAAAAACTTGAGATCTCTCCTGTGCATGAATTAGAATACTAATTGCTAGAATTAAATATTACCTTCTTGTTCTCACTGGCCTGGATACCTGCATAATTAAAAGCCCACACGGGCCTTTTAATGCACAAGGTGCACAGTTCATTGCAGCAATTTCATTGCAGGGGAAGTCAAGAAATATAATCCTTCAGTCATCAGCCCATATTTTATCTTCTATCAGAATAAAGCATGATTTGCCTTTCTTCTAGTCTAAACCAGCGGTTGTCAACCTATGGGTCGCGAACCCATTTGGGGTCGATCGACCATTTCACGGGGGTCGCCAAGCAAGGCTGTCCGCCATTTTTTTCCCCCTTTTCCGACGGGTGCCTTACCTCCCTTGGGCTGGGCCAGCTGGTGGTCGGCCTGTTCCGTCTCTGCCGCTTGCCAGCTACACCTCGGCCGGCGCAGGGGGCGGAACCACGCATGCGCGGCACTCCCGGGCAGGGAAAGTCCTCGACTTACGACCGGTTGGGTAGTCCCTGACTTACGACCGGTTTAGTCCTCGACTTACGACCGGTTTAGTCCTCGACTTACGACCGGTTGGGGGTCACGGCATTAAAAAGGTTGAGAACCACTGGTCTAAACTGCTCAAGGGCAGCATAATAGCTCTTGCCCCCCCCTCAATCTATGTTGCTTTTATTAAGGCAATTCATATTTTAGAGCCCTCAATAGGAAAATTGTTTCAATTTCTTGACTTGTCGCTTTGCTTTTTTTCTGATTCAGACCCCCATCATTAGCCCCAAACTGGAGATGTACTGAAATATAATTTTTATTACTCAGAAAATACAGTGGCTGGTGCTACCTTAAGATGGTAAAATCTGTAATGAACCAGGGGTAGGCAACCTTGGCTCTTTTATGACTCGTGGACTTCAACTCCCAGAATTCCTGAGCCAGCATGGCTCAGCTTGGAAACCTCTCCCTTTCCCCTCAGCATGGCTGGCTCAGGAATTCTGGGAGTTGAAGTCCACGAGTCATAAAAGAGCCAAGGTTGCCTACGCCTAATCTAGATAATTGTGAAAGAAATGCTATCCTCTTCCTTTCCTTCTTGAACTGCACCTTTATGTGACAACCATTAAAAGAGAAACTTAATCTCTTCCTTAGGCCAACCATCATCCTGTGATCTGAGGAAGATTCCCTGGACTTCCCGTATCTCATATTAAAGTCTTTGACATAATTCACATTTCTTAAAATTGGGAACCTAGAAATAAGATATTCTCATTATTACATGGTCATGCTATACAAATAGAATGACCAAATCAGCAACTGTTCATAAACACTGTTTCCAATTATCAACAATCATTCCTCCAAAATGATCTGATAGGTCAATATCTGAAAAGAACATCCTCCAGAACTTTGAGACTCCAATTCTCACCAGCCCTAGGTAAATGTCAGAACTGAGAGCCGAAGTAGCCCAATACAACTGAAGATGGCCAGGTTAAGATACAGAATCAGTATTTTAACCAATGATTTGAGGTGGATTTGGTTCCAACAGTAAATCTGGGAAAATCAATAGGCAATAACTTTCTTTTTTATTTTATTTTATTTTATTTTATTTTATTTTACTTTATTTTATTTTATTTTATTTTATTTTATCTTTCTTTCTTTCTCTCTCTCTCTCTCTCTCTCTCTCTCTCCCTCTCTCTCCCTCCTTCCCTCTTTTCCTTCCTTCCTTCCTTCTTTTCTTTTCACATTTGGAACTTCCCCCACCTCCCACACAGAGGGACTCTTATTTCTCAGCAATGGAAGAAACAATTTCAGAAAGAACTCAAGGGACATTTTCCTCATGACTAATTGTGACCCTTAGTTGTTGTTGTTCAGTTGGTAAGTCGTGTCCGACTCTTCACAACCCCATGGATCACAGCATACCAGGCTCCCCTGAACTCAACTCTTTCAGAGTTTGTCCAGATTCATGTTCATGGCACTGAAGACACTATCTAACCAAGCCCTGCCCATGCTCCGTAAAAAAAACCTTCCTCAAACTTCCTCCATGATTGACATAATCTTGTCAAGAATACTGGGCCCAGCAGTCTGCCCTTCCAGAATACAACTTGTTGAAGAAGGTTTGCTTTGTTCCCTATACAGCCTGGCATCCTACCCTACTCACAATCGCTTTAAGACCCAAGCTAGCTGTGCTCTGATAAGACTCTAGCAACTGCCTCACGTGGGTACCTGCTTCTTTTAACAAATATAACACAGGAACAACACTGGGATACCAGGCTATCACAACTAATTATATTCGCCATGTAGTATCCCTGGAGACACCATGGCAACCCAACCATGCTGCCAAATTCTGCTTTCACCACAGCCTCCCCACGACTCTCTGCACATAGTAAGGGAGGGTGGAAATACAAGAGAAGGTTACAGCTTCCAATTTGAGCGGAGGGACACAAAATTATTAGTTAACCCGGTCCAGAATTTCTTGCAGATCTTAATTGATTTGCATCTGTTGTTAGCCTCCTTTTCATTATCTCAGATTGCCAAATATGACATCAAGAAGATACAACAGGCTTCCTTGTCTGAACAATCACCTCTAACTCCAGATCCGGATGAAAACCTACAATTGTGATCTCCAACAATGGCTCACAAGCTCCTCTTTGTTCCACCAAGACAGTAGAGGCACACCAAGAAAGGCAGAATCCTTCAGGTACCTGCTGGATGAAAATTCCCTATTTTTTGACAAGATTAAAAAAAATAATCAGATAATGAGGGAGAGGCATAAGCAGCCAATCTTATTTTACAGAGTTATGACAAAGATGTTTAAAAAGATAAAACGCCCTGAGGGAAATCACTACAGCCAATTTCTGGAACCGATATGCGGTAATTAAATCTTGCATAATTAAATCAAACAGATAAAATGAATCAGTTATATAACCGCTCATTTGAACAAGCCATTCAGGCAGCTTCATTCTTTTCCTGGCTGAAGGCATGACAACAGGATCTATTGATACACACGATCTGGGTGTAATGTAAAAAATTACTGAATGGGGTGAAGAGAATGAATGATTCTGACCAACTAGGACTGACACAAATCGGTGGCAGAGGACCTGCTTGGCAGAAAGATTTATTTATTTCAGCAATTTATACTGCTGCCCATCTCAACAGCAGTGACACCCCCCCCTACAGGATGATGCACAGAGGATTAAAACTTAATACAACCAAGAGAACTTTATATCAGTATTAATATTTATAACATGTAATATATGTTGGGCCTGAACAATCCAGTATTAATACGTAAAAACCAATCAAGCAAATCCACCAACAAGGCTGATTTAACCTCCTGGTCCCAATGCCAGGGTAAATATCCAGGTCTATAATGTCAACAGGAAGATCAGGTCTCTCCAGATTTCTGGGGCGAGGGGAGGAGATACTGTTTCATGGGGCAGACGCTTCAACACACAAGTCACAGCTCCTTGGTCCCACAAGAAGACATTTTCTAACGGAAAGAACACAGAGGATGCCGCCAACCTTGGTGGGTGAGTGGAAACAGCTGAATAGTTTTGCAAGAAAGCAGAATGGGCAAGGTACAGATCTCGTCCTCCAAAAAGTGTCAGCTGGCAGGGACCAGAATATGAACTTTTTCCACAGTGGTCCCTGCTCAATGGAACATCTTCTCTTCAGAGATTAGAATGGACCCAAGCCTATTAGCAGGGGTCTTCAAACTTGGCCCTTTTATGACTTGTAGACTTCAACTCCCAGAATTCCTCAGCCAGTGTGCCTGGCTAAGGAATTCTGGGAGTTGAAGTCCACAAGTCATAAAAGGGCCAAGTTTGAAGACCCCTGCTATTAGCCTTTCATAAGGCCCTAAAAACCTGGCTATGTTTCCATGCCTGGGGTGCTGAATGTGTTAAGAGCTCCATTTCTGGCTGTATTGCTAATTGGCCAAGTATTTTGCTCCTATGTATATTTAATCTGGATTTTTTTTAGTGTTTTAATTGATTTAAAATGTTTTTAGTATTTTTAATTGTAATATATTTTTTGAATTGTGAGCCGCCCAGAATCATTAACTGAGATGAGTGGCTATAGAAATCAAATGCATGCAAGCAAGCAAGCATGCATGCATTCATTCAATCAATCAAACAAACAATGTAGGGTTTTTTTTGTGACAACCAGCATCTTGCATTGCAGCTGGAAGCCCATTGGAAGCAAAATCTGAGAATTAACATTCAAAGTTGCTTTGAGGGACCGGCTGAAGTCAACTAAAAGAAGCTTAGTTTCCCCTGTCAAAGAAACAAAAACTGATTTCATGATAAATATTGACCCTTTGTTGTTGTTTTTTCTCTCCTCTCCACACTTTTTACAGACAACAAGCTTGGAACAATGCTAACAGCTAAAAATCATTCTGTAGTGGTATTTGTAAACAGATTTAGCCACATGCTGGTTATTGAACTACCTCATTTTGTGTCTCTTAACAACACAACTACACCAAAAAGAGGACGAGAACAATCTAATGCCTGGGGAAGGGGGTGAAATTAATAGGATGTCCCTTGGTACTTTCCATTTCCTGCATAAAGCACACAAAAACCTGTGGCTCACCCTGACAGAAACAAAACGACGAGCTAAGATGGATCTTGGCCTGATCCGGAATGGCAGTTCTAATGTCCTTATATCTTACCGCTCCCATCCATATCCATACCATTTGTTAAAACATAAAAAATAAGGAATGTGATTGTGCAGATACGAATTGTCTCATTTAGTGTAATCTAAATTTCAAATTTAGCAAAATTGTGCAGGAACAATGTAAGATTCTCTCTCTTTTCCAATGGTAAAACATATATGACAAAGCCACTTTGGTCTAGTGCAGGGGTAGGCAACCTTGGCTCTTTTATGACTCGTGGACTTCAACTCCCAGAATTCCTGAGCAGGCCATGCTGAGGGGAAAGGGAGAGGTTTCCAAACTGAGCCATGCTGGCTCAGGAATTCTGGGAGTTGAAGTCCACGAGTCATAAAAGAGCCAAGGTTGCCTACCCCTGGTCTAGTGGTTAAGGCATTGGGCTGGAAAGCGGGAGACCATGTGTTCAAGTCCCGCCTCAGCTATGAAACCCAGCTCGGTGACTTTGGACCTGTCCTCTCTCTCAGCCCAACCCATTTCATAGGGTTGTTGCTGTGGGGAAAATAGGAGAAAGAAGGTGTGCAGGTGGGATAAACACACAAACAAATAAATAAATAAATCTCTCAGACCACCATGTTCTCCAGAAGAGGCTGGTCATATTTAAAAAAATGTAGTTTTGTTCTTATTTGGCAATTAACTTTACCATGAAGTGCACAATAGTCGTGTTGTCTGTAACTCAGTTTATGAAATTATAATTTCTATCACCACTGCCTACTTTGCTCTGAGTCTGGGAAAACATAGAACATAGAATCACAGGGCTGGAAGGGACCCCGAAGATATTCTAGTCCAACCCTCTGCTCAAGGCAGGAGGCCTTATACCAGGGGTAGGCAACCGTGGCTCTTTTATGACGCGTGGACTTCAACTCCCAGAATTCCTGAGCCAGCATAGCTGGTTCAGGAATTCTGGGAGTTGAAGTCCACGAGTCATAAAAGAGCCACGGTTGCCTACCCCTGCCTTATACCAGACAATATCACAGAGGGAATGGACGAAACTCCTGCGTAACAAGGCTTGTCCTGTTTTCAAATACTAAATCTGCAATATGAGAGACCATCCAGCTTGACTAGCCTTTCCAAAGGTAGTGCTAAATAAAATAAAAAAAGTACTATCATCCCCATCTGTCTATGGTGATTCTCAGAAATCCAGGTCTTAGCTATCCCGAAGGTGCTTTTTCACAAGGCAACTGGACTTTCTTGTTTTTCTTTGAAGACGTTTCGCTTCTCATCCAAGAAGCTTCTTCAGTTCCCCATCATTCTCTACTATAAAAGGAATTATGCTGTCTTAAGCTGGTGGATGTTTAAAATAGAATACAATAGAACTGGAACAGATCTTGGAGGTCTTCTAATCCAGCCCTCTGCTCAAGCAGGAGAACCTATACCATTTCAGATAAGTGACTGTCTAGTATCTTCTTAAAAACCTCCAGTGATGGAGCACCCACGATTTCTGGTTAATTATCCTCAGGGTTAGGAAGTTTCTCTTTAATTCCAGGTTGCTTCTCTCTTTGATTAATTTCCAACCATTGTTTCTTGTCCTGCCCTCTGGTGCTCTGGAGAATAATTTGACCCCCTCTTCTTTGTGGCAGCCCCTCAAATACTGGAATACTGCTATCATGTCACCCCTATTTCTTCTTTTCTTTAGACTAGCCAATCCCAAATCCTGCAGCAGTTCTTCATATGTTTTAGTCTCCAGGCCTTTGACGTTAAAGTCCTACAAACTGAGAAAGGTGGTTTGGGATAAAGATCAGTCTCTTCCCATCTTTCTTAAGTCTGGAGCTGGATGGAAGCTCTGCCTTCTAAACTTGGCACCATCTACTGTAGATCTGTGGACTTTAATCAAGGCTGCCATATTTGGGCTCCGCATCTCTTTGCTGCCCTCTAGGGATAATTGTATTTCAGAGAGCCTCCAAAGCACAGCGCAGCTCTTTTCATCTCCCCTCTTCAAATCTATAGTACTACAGAGGAAGAATGTCGAGAGCCGGATGTAAAATCTGAACCACCCTTTTGCAGCTACTGCTTTTCGTCTCCTATTCTCCATCAACAAGCTTCAAAGAGGAAATTGCCTAGGAACTTGTGCTGAGAAAAAAGAGGCACTGAAAGACTTTAGAAGTGGAAGAATCCCACTGATAACAACACTAGTGACTACCAAAGCGTACAGTAATTTCTTGATTTATTTTTGTAATAACTCTTCATCTGCTTCCAGAGATCCCAAAGCAGTACATGTAGTTTTTAACCTCCTACAACATTATTGACCTCCAGCTGCCAAAAAACCCCCATGCAATCCTAGGCTGCATTAACAGAGGGTTAGAATCAAGGTCAAGTGAAGTGTTAGTACCACCTTGGGAAGACCACACTTAGAATATTGCATCCAGTTTGGGTCGCCACAATATAAAAAAGATGTTAAGACTATAGAAAGAGTGCAGAGAAGAGCAACAAAGATGGTTGGGACTAAAACATATGAAGAACGGTTGCAGGAATTGGGTATGTATAGTTTAATGAAAAGAACAGAATAGAACAACAGAGTTGGAAGGGACCTTGTAGGTCATCTAATCCAACCCCCTGCCCAAGCAGGAGACCCTACACCATTTCTGACAGATGGCAGTCCAGTCTCTTCTTGAAAGCTTCCATTGATGAAGCTCCCACAACTTCTGAAGGCAGGCTGTTCCATTGGTTTATTCTTCTCACTGTCAGAAAACTTCTCCTTATTTCTAGGATGAATCTCTCCTTGATCAGTTTCCATCTGTTATTCTTTGTCTGGCCTTCAGGTGCTTTGGAAAATAGGTTGATCCCCTCCTCCCTGTGACAGCCCCCAAATATTGGAAGGACTAGGAGTGACATGATGGCAGTGTTCCTGTATCTAAGGGGCTGTCACAAAGAAGAGGGGGGTCAACCTATTCTCCAAAGCACCTGAAGGCAGAACAAGAAGCAATGGATGGAATCTAATCAAGAAGAGAAGCAACCTAAATATAAGGAGAATTTTTCTGATGGTTAGAACAATTAACCAGTGGAACTACTTGCCTTTAGAAGTTGTGGATGCTCTATCACTGGAGGTTTTTAGGAAGAGATTGAACAGCCATTTGTCTGGAATAGCATGGGGTTTTCTGCCTGACTAGACTGGACTAGAAGACCTCCAAGGTCCCTTCCAACTCTGTTATTCTGTTATAGTGACTGATCCAGAATCATCAAATAGGTTTCATGCCTAGTAGAAATTTGAAAGCTGGTCTCTTCCACCATAGCCCAACATCCTAAATGCTACATACTGATTCTCCATTATTTATTCATCATTGATTTTCCCCTAACTGTAAAAGGTTAATTGGTTACTCTTTGCCCTATTCTTAAAGGACTCAAAACAGTCCTTTCAAGCTTAGTGCTGTCCATTAGAACTCTCAAAAGTTCTACTTCTGACGGTACCAGACCAGAGAAGGCTGGTTTAAGCTTTTAAAAAGACTGCATGTTGTTGTTGTTTTAATGTCACACCTAGCATGTACCTAATTGGCACACTGCCACTGCTGTAGAATGAAGAATAAAGGCATTCAGTTAAGGCCCCTTCAGACTATTTTGATCTGCTTTGCACAACAGTGTGGAAAAAAAATATGGAGATTGCATCTTCTGTCAGATAACATCACCCAAAGCAAGCAACAAAGAAATGTTATCACTCTCCATAAATCCCTATTTTGGTACATTTTCCCACTTCTCTTCTATAATAACATATCGTAGGGTGTTTGTGAAGATTAAAAGGAGATTCTAATTATAAATTTTACATTCCATTTAGAGTCATAGAAATATTTCTACCTCCTTGGAATGCAGAGGGGAACCTGGAAAACCTCTGTTAAAATGTCCTTCCAGGACTGAAGGCTTTCTTCAAAATGTAGTGACCCATTGTCAACCATATTCCTGCTTTTAGTAGGCACACCTGCACAATATTCATACAAAATGGGGAGAGCCATTGACACTGCTTTCACCATAGATTTAGAGCAGGGCTTTTCAACCTTTTCACCCATTGTACCACTTTTAGGATATGGCAACATCCAAGTACCACCAGTCGCCTAGCAAGGTGTCAAAAACTTGATAACCAAAAAATATGAATCAGTTGCCAAGCATCTGAATGTAAATCACAAGACCCTGGAGATGCTGCAACATTCCAGCTGATCAGCGCTTCTTCTGGGCTCAGCAGAAGCACCAGAATCAGCGCCGAGCTCCAGCTGGAGCCTGATGCTGATCCTGGCACTTCCGCTGAGCCCTGACAGCCCTGCAGCTCCAGCCATTTCTCGCTCAGGCTTGTGCGGTGCTGCCACCAGTTCAGCTCATTCCCCTCTCCCGCTACCACTTTTCTAGGATGGTTGCGTACCACCTGCCAGGTGCCAATGTACCGCAGGTGGTACCCGTACCACTGGTTGAAAAACCCTGATTTAGAGCATAGAATAATAGAGTTGGAAAGTACCTCAGAGATCTTCTAGTCCAATCTCCTGATTACCAGTGGTCTTCCGGGTGCGCTTTAAGGTGTTAGTTACCACCTTTAAAGCGATCCATGGCATCGGACCTGGCTACCTCCGAGACCGCCTTCTGCCACAGATTCCCTCCCATAGACCGGTACGCTCCCACAGAGCGGGCCTCCTCAGGGTGCCGTCGGCCAAGCAATGTAGGCTGGCGACCCCCAGGGGGAGGGCCTNGGAATTCTGGGAGTTGAAGTCCACAAGTCATAAAAGGGCCAAGTTTGAAGACCCCTGCTATTAGCCTTTCATAAGGCCCTAAAAACCTGGCTATGTTTCCATGCCTGGGGTGCTGAATGTGTTAAGAGCTCCATTTCTGGCTGTATTGCTAATTGGCCAAGTATTTTGCTCCTATGTATATTTAATCTGGATTTTTTTTTAGTGTTTTAATTGATTTAAAATGTTTTTAGCATTTTTAATTGTAATATATTTTTTGAATTGTGAGCCGCCCAGAATCATTAACTGAGATGAGTGGCTATAGAAATCAAATGCATGCAAGCAAGCATGCATGCATGCATTCATTCAATCAATCAAACAATGTAGGGGTTTTTTTTGTGACAACCAGCATCTTGCATTGCAGCTGGAAGCCCATTGGAAGCAAAATCTGAGAATTAACATTCAAAGTTACTTTGAGGGACCGGCTGAAGTGAACTAAGAGAAGCTTAGTTTCCCCTGTCAAAGAAACAAAAACTGATTTCATGATAAATATTGACCCTTTGTTGTGTTTTTTTTCTCTCCTCTCCACACTTTTTACTGACAAGCTTGGAACAATGCTAACAGCTGAAAATCATTCTGTAGTGGTATTTGTAAACAGATTTAGCCACATGCTGGTTATTGAACTACCTCATTTTGTGTCTCTTAACAACACAACTACACCAAAAAGAGGACAAGAACAATCTAATGCCTGGGGAGGGGGGTGAAATTAATAGGATGTCCCTTGGTACTTTCCATTTCCTGCATAAAGCACACAAAAACCTGTGGCTCACCCTGACAGAAACAAAACGATGAGCTAACATGGATCTTGGCCTGATCCGGAATGGCAGTTCTAATGTCCTTATATCTTACCGCTCCCATCCATATCCATACCATTTGCTAAAACATAAAAAATAAGGAATGTGATTGTGCAGATACGAATTGTCTCATTTAGTGTAATCTAAATTTCAAATTTAGCAAAATTGTGCAGGAACAATGTAAGATTCTCTCTCTTTTCCAATGGTAAAACATATATGACAAAGCCACTTTGGTCTAGTGCAGGGGTAGGCAACCTTGGCTCTTTTATGACTCGTGGACTTCAACTCCCAGAATTCCTGAGCCAGCCATGCTGAGGACAAAGGGAGAGGTTTCCAAGCTGAGCCATGCTGGCTCAGGAATTCTGGGAGTTGAAGTCCACGAGTCATAAAAGAGCCAAGGTTGCCTACCCCTGGTCTAGTGGTTAAGGCATTGGGCTGGAAAGCGGGAGACCATGTGTTCAAGTCCCGCCTCAGCTATGAAACCCAGCTTGGTGACTTCGGACCGGTCCTCTCTCTCAGCCCAACCCACTTCATAGGGTTGTTGCTGTGGGGAAAATAGGAGGAAGAAGGTGTGCAGGTGGGATAAACACACAAACAAATAAATAAATAAATCTCTCAGACCACCATGTTCTCCAGAAGAGGCTGGTCATATTTAAAAAAATGTAGTTTTGTTCTTATTTGGCAATTAACTTTACCATGAAGTGCACAATAGTCGTGTTGTCTGTAACTCAGTTTATGAAATTATAATTTCTATCACCACTGCCTGTTTTGCTCCGAGTCTGGGAAAACATAGAACATAAAATCACAGGGCTGGAAGGGATACCGAAGATATTCTATCTAGTCCAACCCTCTGCTCAAGGCAGGAGGCCTTATACCAGGGGTAGGCAACCTTGGCTCTTTTATGACGCGTGGAGTTCAACTCCCAGAATTCCTGAGCCAGCAAAGCTGGTTCAGGAATTCTGGGAGTTGAAGTCCACGCGTCATAAAAGAGCCACAGTTGCCTACCCCTGCCTTATACCATCCTCAGACAATATCACAGAGGGAATGGACGAAACTCCTGCGTAACAAGGCTTGTTCTGTTTTCAAATATTAAATCTCCAATATGAGAGACCATCCAGCTTGACCAGCCTTTCCAAAGGTAGTGCTAAATTAAAAAAAAAAAAGTACTATCATCCCCATCTGTCTATGGTGATTCTCAGAAATCCAGGTCTTAGCTATCCCGAAGGTGCTTTTTCACAAGGCAACTGGACTTTCTTGTTTTTCTTTGAAGACGTTTCGCTTCTCATCCAAGAAGCTTCTTCAGTTCCCCATCATTGTCTACTATAAAAGGAATTATGCTGTCTTAAGCTGGTGGTTGTTTAGAATAGAATACAATAGAACTGGAACAGATCTTGGAGGTCTTCTAATCCAGCCCTCTGCTCAAGCAGGAGAACCTATACCATTTCAGATAAGTGACTGTCTAGTATCTTCTTAAAAACCTCCAGTGATGGAGCACCCACGATTTCTGGTTAATTGTCCTCACTGTTAGGAAGTTTCTCTTTAATTCCAGGTTGCTTCTCTCTTTGATTAATTTCCAACCATTGTTTCTTGTCCTGCCCTCTGGTGCTTTGGAGAATAATTTGACCCCCTCTTCTTTGTGGCAGCCCCTCAAATACTGGAATACTGCTATCATGTCACCCCTATTTCTTCTTTTCTTTAGACTAGCCAATCCCAAATCCTGCAGCAGTTCTTCATATGTTTTAGTCTCCAGGCCTTTGACGTTAAAGTCCTACAAACTGAGAAAGGTGGTTTGGGATAAAGATCAGTCTCTTCCCATCTTTCTTAAGTCTGGAGCTGGATGGAAGCTCTGCCTTCTAAACTTGGCACCATCTACTGTAGATCTGTGGACTTTAATCAAGGCTGCCATATTTGGGCTCCGTATCTCTTTGCTGCCCTCTAGTGATAATTGTATTTCAGAGAGCCTCCAAAGCACAGCGCAGCTCTTTTCATCTCCCCTCTTCAAATCTACTACAGAGGAAGAATGTGGAGAGCGGATGTAAAATCTGAACCACCTTTTTGCTTTTCGTCTCCCATTCTCCATCAACAAGCTTCAAAGAGGGAATTGCCTAGGAACTTGTGCTGAGAAAAAAGAGGCACTGAAAGACTTTAGAAGTGGAAGAATCCCACTGATAACAACACTAGTGACTACCAAAGTGTACAGTAATTTCTTGATTTATTTTTGTAATAACTCTTTAACTGCTTCCAGAGATCCCAAAGCAGTACATGTAGTTTTTAACCTCCTACAACATTATTGACCTCCAGCTGCCAAAAAAACCACCATGCAATCCTAGGCTGCATTAACAGAGGGTTAGAATCAAGGTCAAGTGAAGTGTTAGTACCACCTTGGGAAGACCACACTTAGAATATTGCATCCAGTTTGGGTCGCCACAATATAAAAAAGATGTTAAGACTATAGAAAGAGTGCAGAGAAGAGCAACAAAGATGGTTGGGACTAAAACATATGAAGAACGGTTGCAGGAATTGGGTATGTATAGTTTAATGAAAAGAACAGAATAGAATAACAGAGTTGGAAGGGACCTTGTAGGTCATCTAATCCAAGGCTTTTCAACCAGTGGTAGGGGTACCACCTGTGGTACATTGGCACCTGGCAGGTGGTACGCGACCATTCTAGAAAAATGGTAGCGGGGGAGGGGAATGAGCTGAACTGGTGGCAGCAACACACAAGCCTGAGCGAGAGATGGCTGGAGCTGCAGGGCTGTCAGGGCTCAGCGGAAGCGCCAGGATCAGTGCCAGGCTCCAGCTGGAGCTCAGCGTTGATCCTGGCACTTCTGCTGAGCCCAGAAGAAGTGCCGATCAGCTGGAATGTTGCAGCATCTCCAGGGTCTTGTGATTTACATTCAGATGCTTGGCAACTGATTCATATTTATGATGGTCACAGTGTCCCAGGATCATGTGAAGTGACCAAAACCTGCTGCAACCACCCAGCAGGCGGGGGGAATAAAAACCAAACACCCCCCACCCCACCCTCGCTGCCAATCCTCAACAGAAATGCTCACAACAATGAAAACCTCAGACAGGAGGAAGAGCGCCACCGGGTGGGCAGGCAGGTGTCTTGCTCAGCACTTTTTTCATTGCCATTGTAACTTCGAACAGTCACTAAGCGAACTGTTGTAAGTCGAGGACTACCAGTACTTCATTACTTTTTTCCTTTTTTTTTGGTCATCAAGTTTTTGACACCTTGCTAGGCGATTGGTGGTATTCGGATGTTGTCATATCCTAAAAGTGGTACAATGGATGAAAAGGTTGAAAAGCCCTGATCTAATCCAACCCCCTGCCCAAGCAGGAGATCCTACACCATTTCTGACAGATGGCAGTCCAGTCTCTTCTTGAAAGCTTCCAATGATGAAGCTCCCACAACTTCTGAAGGCAGGCTGTTCCATTGGTTTATTCTTCTCACTGTCAGAAAACTTCTCCTTATTTCTAGGATGAATCTCTCCTTGATCAGTTTCCATCTGTTATTCCTTGTCTGGCCTTCAGGTGCTTTGGAAAATAGGTTGATCCCCTCCTCTCTGTGACAGCCCCCAACTATTGGAAGGACTAGGAGTGACATGATGGCAGTGTTCCTGTATCTAAGGGGCTGTCACAAAGAAGAGGGAGTCAACCTATTCTCCAAAGCACCTGAAGGCAGAACAAGAAGCAATGGATGGAAACTAATCAAGAAGAGAAGCAACCTAAATATAAGGAGAATTTTTCTGACGGTTAGAACAGTTAACCAGTGGAACTACTTGCCTTTAGAAGTTGTGGATGCTCTATCACTGGAGGTTTTAAAGAAGAGATTGAACAGCCATTTGTCTGGAATAGTATGGGGTTTCCTGCCTGACTAGACTGGACTAGAAGACCTCCAAGGTCCCTTCCAACTCTGTTATTCTGTCATAGTGACTGATCCAGAATCATCAAATAGGTTTCATGCCTAGTAGAAATTTGAAAGCTGGTCTCTTCCACCATAGCCCAACATCCTAAATGCTACATACTGATTCTCCATTATTTATTCATCATTGATTTGCCCCTAACTGTAAAAGGTTAATTGGTTACTCTTTGCCCTATTCTTAAAGGACTCAAAACAGCCCTTTCAAGCTTAGTGCTGCCCATTAGAACTCTCAAAAGTTCTACTTCTGACGGTACCAGACCAGAGAAGGCTGGTTTAAGCTTTTAAAAAGACTGCATGTTGTTGTTGTTTTAATGTCATACCTAGCATGTACCTAATTGGCACACTGCCACTGCTGTAGAATGAAGAATAAAGGCATTCAGTTAAGGCCCCTTCAGACTATTTTGATCTGCTTTGCACAACAGTGTGGAAAAAAAATAAGGAGATTGCATCTTCTGTCAGATAACATCACCCAAACCAAGCAACAAAGAAATGTTATCACTCTCCATAAATCCCTATTTTGGTACATTTTCCCACTTCTCTTCTATAATAACATATCGTAGGGTGTTTGTGAAGATTAAAAGGAGATTCTAATTATAAATTTTACATTCCATTTAGAGTCATAGAAATATTTCTACCTCCTTGGAATGCAGAGGGGAACCTGGAAAACTTCTGTTAAAATGTCCTTCCAGGACTGAAGGCTTTCTTCAAAATGTAGTGACCCATTGTCAACCATATTCCTGCTTTTAGTAGGCACACCTGCACAATATTCATACAAAATGGGGAGAGCCATTGACACTGCTTTCACCATAGATTTAGAGCAGGGCTTTTCAACCTTTTCACCCATTGTACCACTTTTAGGATATGGCAACATTCAAGTACCACCAGTCGCCTAGCAAGGTGTCAAAAACTTGATAACCCAAAAATATGAATCAGTTGCCAAGCATCTGAATGTAAATCACAAGACCCTAGAGATGCTGCAACATTCCAGCTGATCAGTGCTTCTTCTGGGCTCAGCAGAAGCACCAGAATCAGCGCCGAGCTCCAGCTGGAGCCTGGTGCTGATCCTGGCACTTCCGCTGAGCCCTGACAGCCCTGCAGCTCCAGACATCTCTCGCTCAGGCTTGTGTGGTGCTGCCACCAGTTCTATCACTTTTCTAGGATGGTTGCGTACCACCTGCCAGGTGCCAATGTACCACAGGTGGTACCCGTACCACTGGTTGAAAAGCCCTGATTTAGAGCATAGAATAATAGAGTTGGAAAGTACCTCAGAGATCTTCTAGTCCAATCTCCTGATTAAGCAGGAGACCCTGTATCACTTCAGACAAATGGTTGTCCAGTCTCTTTTTGAAAGCCTTCAGTGATGGAGCACCCACAAATTCTGAAGGCAAGTTATTCCATTGGTTAATTGCTCTCACCATTAGGAAATTTCTCCTTAGTTCTAGGTTCCTTCTATCCTTGGTTAGTTTCCATTTATTGTTTCTTGTCTTGCTTATTGGTGCTTTGGAAAATAGCCTGACCCACTTGTCTCTGTAGGAGCCCCTCAAATATTGGAACAGTGCTATCAAGTTCCCCCACTCCTTCTTTTCATTAGACTAGATGTAGCCAATTCCTGTAACCTGTAAATTTTTTATTCCTATAAATAAAAAAAATGTTTATTTAACCAGTTTAAGTCACAACAAATGACTCAGGGCGTCATACAATATAGAACTAAAAACAGTTAATACATATATTAAAAAGCACAAACACCATGCTAAAACAAAAATAATAAACAAAAATATGTTTAAAAATAGAGCCACACACTAGTTCACCCATCCCCAGGCCTGCTGGCATAGCCAGGTCTTGAGGGACCTCTGGAAATTTATTCCATGATGCTTCTGGGATCTGCCTGTCTTATTTCTTTACCCATGAAGGTCTGGCTCCTTATTTGGGCCCCTCAAGAAGGAAGGAAGAGGGGTAGACCCTTCGCTTCAACACATTTCCATCTTTTATTTTTATTATAATTTCTGTTGTGACCCACTCAGAGTTGTTGAGAGTCGGGTAGCATCCAAGTTTAATAAATTATTATTATTAATCACAAATTATGAAAAATATTAGGCTAAGGCAGACTTGGATATTTTATGGCCTCCGGACCACATCTGGCCCTTTGCCTATCCCCATTCGGCCTATGTGGATTGCTTTCATTTGGAAGGCAACTATTTTTTTTCCAATTTATTTATGTCCATGTGTGCATGCCTACACACCTTCACAGCCCTATTTGTTCAGTCCTCCACAACAGTCTTCAGTTTTTCATGTGGCCCACTGGGAAATATAATTGCCCACCTCTGGTCTAAGGCCACGAGGAAATTGCTGCGGAGACTGCCTGAAGAATGAGCAGAAACCATAAAATTTCTTCCTTTATCACCATCCCCTCCCTTGGATCTTTAGAAGTCTATTTAGTTCTCAGCCATTGTCTTCCCAGTCCATTGTTCTCTTGCAGACTATCACCAAAATGACTTCAGTCCACAGGATAGGATTGCAAACTACAATTTCAGATGAGGAGGATCATGATGATAAGCCATGTAATCCAGGATTTGATTTTTTTTCATTAATATGTTGCATTAGATGTAGATTAAACTAGATGCAGCATTGCTCACTTCTGTTTTGTTAATTTAGAATTAGGTTATGCTGTCACTTAACTTTTGCTGTAACAAATATGTTCTGATAAACAGAGGGCAATTGCAAATAATTTTAAGAACTGTTGTTCATTCGTGAAGAAATTCTACATTTCGCTACAGTTCCAGCAGTTATAATACGAAGAGTTTGAATCAACATTAAATCTAAGATTAAGCTAAATTTATCAGATAATAGGGAATGGGTGAGAATTTCAAAAATTTACAACCTTCTGTTAGAAGACAAACTTTCTGAGTGGGTTGAAAATAATATATTAGATGGGAAAGCCCCGGTATGTTTGATCTGATTGCTATCCAACTGACATTAAAAAAAACACTGAAAACAATTTTGCCCAGTGAGTTTTATAGCTGTTATTTCATATCAAATGAATTCAATATGATAAATTCTATCTATCTATAAGTTCTATCTTCCTGCTTCAGACAGGAAGGCGATGCAGAGAGTGGTGAGAATGGCCGAAAAGATCATGGGCAGTTCCCTCCCTCCCATCCAGGACATAGCACAGAAGCGCTGCTTGAGCAGGGTCCGTAAGATTATCTGGGACACTACACATCCTCTTCACAACCTGTTTTCCCTGTTACCTTCTGGGAGGAGGCTTCGTGGTATCCGAAGCAGAACATCCAGATTCAGCCATAGTTTCATTCCATACAGCATTAACCTTGCGAACTCTCAAGCTTCCTCCTTTCGTTATATATTCAAGATGGACAGTATTTAATATTTATTTGCTACGTATTTAATATTTATTTGCTACGTATATTTGCTATACATATGTTGTTCATGGTATGTTTAGGTGTGTGTCATGTATGTGTTTCACTTTGAGAGCGGGCAACTAAATTTCATTTTTGATGTGTGCCATTGTGCCCACAGTATAAAAATGACAATAAAGGTTATCTTATCTTATCTTATCTTAAGTGTAGAAGGAATGGCAGAGCCTCTGAAGGGAGTTAAAAGAGGGATCAGCCTAGAATTCCTATGTAGCCATAGGCGGACTAAATCCAACTTCACTTGAATTCTGTACACCCTTATTTGATTCCAAGCAGGTGCATTAAGAAAATTCCTGTGCATAGGTTGCTTAGCAATAAATCAGTTTAATTAGACCATCATCCTATGTGGACTTGGTCTGACATTAAACTCAGCGTGTTAGAGAAGATAAAAAGAAATAGATTCCTATTATCATATGTAGTAGTTTTATAAAGCTGTCCAGTTTTGGGGATGCAAATTTTTATTAAAATAGGACAAATCCCTATTTGAACCAAATCACAACTCAGAAAATTACAATGGATCCTTCTTCCTTGGCCTTACTAAGTTTTTGTTTTGTTTTGTTTCGATAATCAAAAACACACTGAAGTCTAAAGAATGTTCTTATTGGTTGCATTCCAACAAGCAGTAGCAAGATGTTAGAAAACAAAGGAGAATTTGAAAATGTCTATATGGTAGCAAATGTGCTGGAAAATTGATCTAATGAAAAACAGTATCAAAAAAGAGACAGCCATATTATGATAAGATAGGCAATTTCTATTTTACCTGGCTTATTAAACACAAGAAAAGCACAACAATTGTTTACTCCCCAGGTCCAGGTCTCAGATAATGTAATTAAATAAGGTTTTATGCATTTTGTTTCTACTATATACATACTCCAGAAATGTTAATAGCTAATACATTTAAATGTTTAGAACATTAGCTAGATGGAAGAAATATATTTGCATTAATATTTACTGAAGCAAAACAAAATGTTTATTTTTTAGAACCCAAGCCTAAATTGACTGAATTAATTATAGATTCTGTTTGAATGAAATATGTTTTGAAACAAACTTGAAAATTTTATATCCAGTAATCTTTGCTGAATGGATAAAAATGAACCAACCAATGTTTGAATGTATTAAATGGATATATTTGATTGTATTACATGAATGCATTCTACTGGAACGGCTGATAACTTTCCCATTTAAGTTCTTCCTGATGAAGTTATTATCCTTATAAACATCACATTTAGGATTGTCTCCAAATGATCCGAAACCTAACAGGAAAAAGAGAAGGAAAGGAATGAAACGGAACGGAAAAAAATGTGGAACTAAAGGACCACAGCATAGCCAATTTCCGAGATAGCACAGAGTAAAAATATAAGGAAGACTTCATAAATGGGAAACAGATACGGTAAGTGTTAAAAATCACAAATATGTCTGTCTGTCTCTCTCTCTCTCTCTTTTACAAATAATGTGCTCTTCTGCAGAAAGCAAGATCAGCTAAGTGCATAATACAGAGGGGCACTTATAAGTCATGTGACACATTTCAGGGGTCGTCTATAATCACATCTTCTTTTTGTAGAATTTTTCACTTACTGCAGCTCCGGAGGGCTCCAGATCTTATCACGGCAACAGTGCTGAGAGCAGAGGAATCAAATCTTCTCTCTGCTGCCAAGTGCATCACCCTTTCCCCCCTCCCCCTCTAAGTCACCCTTCCCAAGCTGTGCCTGGTCGTGACAGGGATTCTGGATTCTCTTGTGGGGCGAACAGAAATTTTTGAGGGAAAACAGTCTTCCTGCTTTCCACTTCTGCAGCCAAACTGGCAGCCTCCTGTGGCTGCTTTAAATCAGAAACAAAGCTGTGGAGAGACAGGGGTACAATTTCTACTGAAACGGCCTCTTTGTTGCCAATCAGTTCGGTGCCTGCCAAATGCACTTTTTGCATTGTACTTATTTGTAATGACAAACACAAAGAGACAGAAACAGGGTTTTAAGCCTTTCCCCCCCTCCCTTTCTTTTTTGGGCTGGAAGGCAAAGAATGTTTTACCACATGTAAAAGAGATGCGATGCTGGCACCTTGCACACACCGTGCCTGAAAATCTAGTTGCTATTATAGGTAGTCCTCAACTTACAACAGTTCATTTAGTGACCATTCAAGGTTACAGTGGCGTTGAAAAAAGTGATTTATGACCGTTTTGCACACTTACAACCATTGCATTGTCCCCAGGGTCATGTGATCAAAATTCAGATGCTTGGCAACTGACTCATATAATAATAATAATAATAATAATAATAATAATAATAATAATAATAATAATAATAATAATAATAATAATGATGATGATGATGATGATGATGATGATGATGATGATGATGATGATGACGACGACGACAACGATGATGATAAAGTTGGAAGGGACCTTGGAGGTCATCTAGTCCAACCTCCTGCTCAGGCAGGAAACCCTATACCATTTCGGACAAATGGCTGTCTAGTCTCTTCTTAAAAACTTCTAGTGTTGGAGCATTCACAGCTTCTGGAGGCAGGTTGTTCCACTGGTTAATTGTTCTAACTGTCAGGAAGTTTCTCCTTAGTTCTAGGTTGCTTCTCTCTTTGGTTAGTTTCCATCCATTGCTTCTTGTCCTGCCTTCAGGCGCTTTGGAGAATAGCTTGACTCCCTCTTCTTTGGGGCAGGCCCTGAGATATTGGAACACTGCTATCATGTCCCCCCTCGTCCTTCTCTCCATTAAACTAGACATACCCAACGATCATTATGACCATTACAAGGTTCTGGGGTTATGTGATCTCCTTTTGCGGCCTTCTGACAAGCAAAGGCCAGATTCGCTTAACAACGGGGCTACCAACTTAACAACTGCAGTGATTCACTTAGCAACTGTGGCAAGGAAGGTCCTAAAATGGGGCAAACCTCACTTAACGAAGGTTTCACTTAACAACAGAGATTCCAGGCTCAGTTGTGGCTGTAAGTTGAGGACTACCTATACAAGTTGAGGACTACCTGTAAGTTGAGGACTACCTATACAAGTTTATTTTATCCGTTTTTTTCACCCCCTTTTCCTTTTGAGGGAAGCTGCTGGTACTTCAAACACACACATAACAGAACAGCGATGGTGAACCTTTTAGAGACCGCCCCTGCCCCCCACCCACCCACAGGGCCACCCACCGCCTCCACAGCCCACCGCAGATTGCCCAGGCAGCCCAGCAACGCCATGGCAGCCACGCCCTCTGCCCGCGCCCCACAGCATCATCTGCGCACGACAGGGCGACAGGGCATGAGTGCAGTGTCTTGTCCCCACTGCCATGTCTTTGGCTGCTCGGGGGTGATTCTCCTCCAGAGGGGCTGCTGGTGAGGAGGGGGCCGTGTGGGGAGGCGGGGCTGGGGCGATGGCGCGCGTGCCCACAGAGAGGGCTCTGACTGCCGCCTCTGGCACGCATGCCATAGGTTCGCCACCACTGTAATAGAACATTGCACATTTCCCATTACAAAGTAAAAAAAAAAACCACGAGATTTCTTTGAGTGCAGCAGGACATTCTTTTGTGCCTGCCTAACTTTACCTAGAAAGGCACCCTTACCATGTTAAGAGTACTTAATTAAGATACCTGCTCTACAGATAGTCCTCAATTTACGACCATTCATTCAGTGACAGGTCAAAGTTACAACAGCATCAGAAAAATGCAGCATACAACCTGTACTCACACTGACAACCATTGTAACACGGTCATGTGATCACAATTCAGGCACTTGGTGAGGCCCATTGAAGAACCACCCCAAAAATTGTCGTAAAATTGGATCGAAGTCAACTTACAACCTCAACAAGTTACCATGGGAATTCCAGTCTCAAATGTGGTGGTAAGTCAAAGACTACTTGTATAATATTTGTGTGCAGACTTATAGCTCTGTGACACACACACACACACACCTCGTATCATCCCCAGCAGCCTCCCAAAGTTTCATTCAGTTGTAATTATTAAGTTGGCATGAAGAAAAAACTATCAAATATATGGCAAAGGATAATTTTAAGTTTAGGTTAGATTAGATAACCTTTATTGTCATTTTTTTTTACTGTGGACACAACGGCACACATTAAAAATGAAAATTTAGTTGCTTGCTCTCAAAGTATACACCTACATAACACACATTTAAACATACTATATACAACATATGTATAGACCTACACCCTTACATATAAGCAACATATAAATATTATTCACTGTCCATCTTGAATACGTAATGGAAGGAGGAAGCTTTCGAGTTTACAAGTTTAATGCTGTCTGGAACAAAGCTGTGACTGAATCTGGATGTTCTGCTTCGGATACCACGGAGCCTCCTCCCAGAAGATGATTTATTTATTAATAAATTAATTTATTAATTTTTAAATCAATGTAAATACAACTGAAAGGAAATGTCTTTGCCCTACCTGTTATTTTTTTGGGGTGCTCCCCAAACCCCAATGAGCCTTCAAAAGCCAACTCTGTCCAACAGCCTGAGGGAAAAAAATTCTTCTATATTCCACAGGTGTTAAGCAGCACTGAAGCTCTGTGCATCCCTCTCCAACTTCTTTTTATGCCACTACCCTAGCTTACTTTTCAGCTACCACCAAATTTGAATTAAAAATTACGTAGGTTCAGGTAAGGTGGAAAGCAATGAAAAAGGAGAAAAAAATCATTTTAAAACGATAGCTTGAGTTTTAAAAAGAGTTTTTTCTTTCACCGTGACATGCTGTTTCACTGTGCCCACTTCTTCCTAGCCTCCTTTTCGTGACGCTTTCCAGAAAACCCATGGGAACCCGTCAAAGCTAGCATATATTCTCCTACGGTGGCTTTTTAGGAGACTAAATCAGCTCCAGCCACTGTCAGGTCCCCAAATCCTTATTGTCTTCCTTGCATATGCATTCTTGTGCTCTTGTTTTGGGGCCTGCCATTCTGCTGGGGGGAGGGGGGATAATTGCTTCCGCTTGGGATAACTTCGCTTTCTACTTTTCCTCTCCCGCCTCTATCCACTTGAGAAAGGAATGTGTGTCTCCCTTATCAGGGAGATGGTTGTAGAGAAATGAAAGACCTTGAGAGCCAGCTGTGTCAGTTACCCAAACATTGTGCCACCTGTGGATTGGCTCGATTTCAAATGGACATTATGATTCTGGTGGGAGGAGGAATATTGCTGGTTTAAACAGTATAGTTCAGTGGTGGCGAACCTATGGCACGGGTGCCAGAGGAGGCACTTGGAGCCCTCTCTGTGGGCACACGTGCCGTTGCCCCAGCCTTGCCTCCCTCCGTGACCCCCTCCTCAGCAGCAGTCCCCCTGGAGGAGAGTCGCCCCTGAGCGTGGCCCACGCAGACCAGCGCAGCCAAGGACATGGCAGCCAGACAGTGTAGACAAGAATCTGCCCTCATGCCCCATCGCGCACAGTTGATGTTGCGGGGCGTGGGCAGAGGGCATGGCCACCATGGCGCCACTGGGCTGCCTGGGCGATCTGCGGCAGGCCCTGGAGGTGGCGAGTGGCCCTGCGGGCAGGTGGGATGGGGGCGGGGCAGGGGCGGGAGTGGGGCCAGTTTTGGGGCACTTGGTTTCTAAAAGGTTCGCCATCACTGGTATAGTTCAAGGGTAGGCAACCTTGGCTCTTTTATGACTCATGGACTTCAACTGCCAGAATTCCTGAGCCACCATGGCTCAGCTTGGAAACCTCTCCCTTTTCCCTCAGCATGGCTGGCTCAGGAATTCTGGGAGTTGAAGTCCACGAGTCATAAAAGAGCCAAGGTTGCCTACCCCTACCTGAACTATACCGTTTAAGCGGAATTTTCCTCAGATCTCGCCTTGACTTCCCTATTGTCACTAACCCCTAATAAAAGTTCCCTTTTGAGACAATGCCTGTTTCAAGAGTTCTGCTTTTTTGGGTGGTTAGCTGAGGTGGGTCCTTACAAGCACTACATAAGAACAAGATTATCAACAGGGGTGGGGAGGACAGTACTCGTTTTGCAGAAGTGATGAACAGCTCAGGAAAAGGGGGCATTCAAGTGGGCAGGAAAATTGTCAATGTGGAACAGAATGGGATGTCCGCCTGGCTAAAACTTCAACTTATAAAGGTAGAACAACTGGTTTCCCCAATGTCTGGAGTCCAGTCAAGGCAACTACTGTACAGGTGGTCCTCGACTTACAACGGTTCATTCAGTGACCGTTCAAAGTTATAATGGCATTGAAAAAACGGACTTATGACCATTTTTCACACTTATGACCTTGTAGCACCCCCATGATCATGCCATCAAAATTCAGACCCTTGGCAATTGGTTCATAGTTATGACTGCTGCTGTGTCCCAAGGTCACAGGATCCCTTTTGCGACCTTCCGATAAGCAAAACCAATGGGGAAGCCAGATTCATTGAACAACTGTGTTACTAACGTTATCAGCTGCAGTGATTCACTTAACAACTGTAACAAGAAATGTCATAAAATGGGGCAAAACTCACTTAACAAATGTCTCACTTAGCCACACAAGTTTTTGGGTGCGGTTGTGATCGTTAGTCGAGGACTGCCTTGTACTGTCCCTTCTCTAGCTCACTATCAACCCACCAAAATGAAGTAATTTGGCCACCTACCTTTCTCAAGGGCTGAGATGCCCATTGAAGCCTGAGCCAGGTCTGCTTTCTTCTCCCACCTGCCTTCATCTGTGTGGTAGACTTCGACGGAGGCCAGGGGTCTCTGTGTGGAGTCAACTCCACCAATCACCAACACTTCTTTGCCAAGCATCACGGCCGCTGCCCCTGCCCGTGGGGTGGGCATAGAAGGTAACGCTATCCACTTGTGGGAAACCACATCCAACATTTCCAGCGTGTCCAATGGCTGACCCTGCTGGCTGCACCCCCCCACCACAAAGAGGTGTCCATCCTGATAGGTTGGGCTGCAATAGACCCGACACGTAGGCATGGGTGGGAAGGTCTCCCAGAAGAATGACTTGGTGTTGGCTGCTTCCATTTTGCCCAAGGGCCTGGCATCTCAGGAGACAGACATGGGAATTGTCCCTGCAGCAAATTGGTGCCTCAGCATGGCAACTTTCTGCATTGGGTCCCCGAGACCGGGAAAGATTCACCTGAAGCAAGTCGAAGGACTTATTTCTTCCACCTTTGGAACTCCACATCCACAAAGACTGAGGGGGTTGGGAGGAAGATCTGACTGCCAGGAGAGGCCAGGGTGCCCCAAGGAAGCAGGCAAAGACTGCCGTGATGACCAAGGGACGGGGTCTCCACAGGAGAAGGAACCATTCCTCTCCAGAATGGCTAGGAATAACTTGAAGGAATGGATGGTCCAGACACCGAGGGTGGTCGATAATGCTGGAGGTCAGCCCCTAACTATAAGTGGTCAGCCAGTCTCAGAAACCAGGACACATTCAGGAGGTTCTCCTGAATGAAGTCGGTACCTCAGTGTCTCTGTATTGATGTTGAGTTCTGCTGCAGAGAGAGAGAGAGAGAGAGAGAGAGATAATGCACAAAATCACTGGCTGCTAAGGAAGCCAGTTCAAGAAATTTGATTATACTGAAAATCACTGACACTGGATTAAAAGCTAGCTCCCAAATTAAATCCCTCAAGCTTCCATCTGTCCTTCACACCTAGGCAATAATCCTAGATCAAGCAAGCAGAAAGAGCTTCAACAGAGTAGCTTTCAGTTTGGATTTCATAATAGCACTTTCATACATCCCATGGACTCCATTTAACATCCCAGGTCAGTGATGGCGAACCTTTTAGAGACCGAGTGCCCAAAAACTGGCCCCACCCCTGCTCCACCCGTCCTGCCCTCGCTCCACCCCTACCCCGCCTGCCCGCAGGGCCACTCACCATCTCCAGGGCCCACTGCAGATCACCCAGCAGTGCCATGGCGGCCACGCCCTCTGCCTGCGCCCCGCAGCATCAACTGTGCACGATGGGGCTTGAGGGCAGAGTCTTGTCTACTCTGTCTGGCTGCCATGTCCTTGGCTGCACTGCTCCACGTGGGCCACGCTCGAGGGTGACTCTCCTCCAGGGGGGCTGCTGGTGAGGAGGGAGTCATGGGGGAGGCAAGGCTGGGGCAACGGCATGTGTGCCCACAGAGAGGGCTCCGAGTGCCGCCTCTGGCACCCGTACCATAGGTTTGCCACCACTGTCCCAGGTGGTCTTCTCCTGGGGAAAAAAAAGTATCTCTCCTGAGAATGAGTTGTTCTGCAAAAGTCTTCTTTGAAAAGCCGTGCCATTCAGGAATAGTTTAAGATGAGGGTCAGGACTTGGATGGAGGAAATTGTAAGGACCTGCCTCAATTAGGTTCCCAAGAAAGCAGAGCTCTTGAAACAGGCATTGTCTCTAAAGGAACTTTTATTAGGAGCTAGTGATAGCAAGGAATCAAAGCGAGGTCTGAGGAAAAATCCCCCCCACACAGTATATCAAAAGCCATATTCTCCCCGCAGGGTCCCAATGTCCATTTGAATCTCAGCCAATCCACAGGTGGTATATTGTTTTGGTAACTCAATTTCATTGCCCTCTGGCTCCAAGCGCAAACTGTAGGTCAGATAAGGATGATGTTATTCGGCTGCATTCCTTCCCCTGGGGGAAGAGCAACGTGGCAAGGCAAGGCAAAGCACCCCCCCCAAAGCATCCCCCCTCCCAACAGAATGGCAGGCCTCCCAAAATGGCTATAGAAGCATGTATAGGATAGAAAGAAGAGTAATACATTTCTTTGGGGATCTGACAGAAATCCAGGGTCATCACCATTCTGTCAGGGACTCCCTGGGTAACTCTAGGACAGTGTTTCTCAATCTTAATTAAGAACTTGAACTTAAAGTGATGGACTTCAACTCCCAGAATTCCCCAGCCAGCATGTTTATAAGCCAATCGCTCTTCACTCAATCTATCTCACAGATTATGATAAAGCTGTCTGAAATGTGTTGGTGAATTTGTTTGTGAACACAGAATCAGTATCAAAGAGTTATTATTCTGAATTATTTAATGTGCATCTTTTTTCCTCTTTTAAGGAAGAGAGTCCTTTGATTACTAGTCGAGTTCCCAATGAGCTTAATATTTGTATTTATTTATATCCCGCCTATATTATTTTTACAAATAATTTAGGCGACAAACGCATCTCATCCTCCTCCCTCCTCCTATTTTACCCGCAAAAACAACCCTGTAAGGTGAGCTGAACTGAGAGAGAGTGACTGGACCAAGATCACCCAGCTGGATTTCATGGCTAAGGCAGGACTTGAACTCATGGTTTCTTGCTTTACAACAGACATGTCAAACTCACAACGTCACGTGACATCACGCAACGTATCAGGACGGTTTTGCCATTGCCGGCAATGGGATGGGTGCGGCTTCCACGTGACGCATCCGGCCCATAGGCCAGCAGTTTGACACCTCTGCTTTACAGCCTGGTGACTTAACCACTAGATCAAACTGGCTCTCTTAGTTATAGAAGCAACAGCAGCAGCATTTAACTCCTCTTCCTACCCCAGGGAAAAGCATCCATGATGTCCTCATGTCAATATCAGCCAACCTTAAGAAAGTCCTTGTCAAATGTGTAACCAGATACTCCCAGAGGACAAATCATGGCTGTGGGGTATGTTCATATTTTGATGGAAGGACAACAAGTATTGGAAAAAAAGACAAACGTTAAGTAAATGTGAAAGGTGACTACTGCCATTTAGATTATTTTCAAAGCAATTTACTGCAAAATTACGCTAGTGGAATGGGTCACAGAGATCCTTGCTCACTTTCCTTTATTATGGGGGTGTCCAACCTTGGCAAATTTAAGATTTGTGGATTTCAGCTCCCAGAATTTCAACTCCCTAGCATGGCTGGCTAGGGAATTCTGGGAGTTGAAGACCACAAGCCTTAAAATTGCCAAGGTTACACATACCTGCTTGATTATATCTGCTGTAGCCCTAATTCAGGAATGTGACAGCAAATTGTTAATTGGGTTTCTATTGACCTTCCTCTTTCTGATAATAATCTCAGTTGTGAAATAATTATGTTTATGAAAGTGACACCTGGTCTTAAAAACTTAAAAATCAGACAGAAGACAACCGACCATGGGCAACAGTTGAGGGCCTTCTCTTTCATTGACATTCAAGTCCACCAGTCTTGTCACAAGAACACATCTTTAGCCACAAGATTAAGGGAAAGAAGAAATCTCATCTCCTGACAACTCATAAATAACTATGTAGTGAGAATCAATGTCTTTCACTGTCTTATAAATATACTTTTCATCAAGCCACATTGATTGTGAATGGACATATCATACTTCTGAGAAGTCTGAAATTGCTTCTGAAAGAGTATGAAAAGCAACGATCTCTGTTCAGTAATACTGAAAAGATGTCTTAGATGCAATTTAAAAGCAGGATGGTTTGATACTCTCTCTCTCTCTCTCTCTCTCTCTCTTTCACACACACACACACACACACACACACACACACACACAGAGAGAGAGAGAGAGAGAGAGAGAGAGAGAGAGAGAGAGAGAGAAACACATCTATCTATCCTTTAAAATCTTCAGTTGATGGACTCTTGAAAAAACTCTTTTGCTGACCCATGAGATGTGAATGTGTCTGTCAAAGAATGTCTTCTCAGAGGGAGGGAGTGTAAGAAAATTCTCTCCAAAGTAATTTGCAATCAACTTTACAGTATTGCCCTTTTTTGTTGCAGACAGAAATATTTAACAAAAGATTAAGAGACTGGAGGCTAAAACATATGAAGAATGGTTGCTGGAATTGGTTATGTCTAGTTTAATGAAAAGAAGGACTGGGGTGACATGATGGCATGTTCCAATATCTAAGAGGATGCCACAAAGAAGAGGGGTTCAACCTTTTCTCTAAAACATCAGAAGGCAAGACAAGAAGTAACTGATGGAAGATCATTAAAGAGAAAGCCAACCTACAACTAAGCAGAAATTTCATGACAGTGAAAACAATCAGTCTAATGGCTTCCTTCAAAAGTTGTGGATGTTCCATCACTGGAGGTTTTTAAGAAGAGACTGGAAAGCCATTTGTCCAAAACAGTATACGGCAGTGGTGGCGAACCTATGGCACGCATGCCAGAGGTGGCACTCTGTGGGCACACGCACTGTCGCCCCAGCCCCGCCTCCTCACCAGCAGCCCCCCGGAGGAGAGTTGCTCCCGGGCATGGCCCACGTGAAGCAGCGCAGCCAAGGACATGGTAGCTGGGCAGCGGGGACAAGACTCCGCCCTTGCGCCCCGTTGTGCTGCAGGGCACGGGCAGAGGGCGTGGCCGCCATGGCGGTGCTGGGCTGCCTGGGTGATCTATGGTGGGCTGTGGAGGTGGTGGGTGGCCCAGCGGGCATGGCGGAGTGGGGACAGGGGTGGGGGGGCGGTGGTTTTGGGGCACTCGGTCTCTAAAAGGTTCGCCATCACTGGTATAGGGTCTCCTGCTTGAGCAGGGAGTTGGACTAGAAGACCTCCAAGATCCCTTCCAACTCTGTTATTCTGTTATAACTGGAATGTAATGCACTGCTTTTATTTTGTTGTGGCTTTCATATGTATTTACTTAATCACATTCTTCCCGTTTAGGGTAAGCAGGCTTATGCAAAGCATAGACAAGGAGTCAGAATTAATAAGGCAAATAAAATACAGGTAGTCCTCGACTTATGACAGTTGCTTGGCAACTGTTCAAAGTTACTACCAATCTGAAAAAAAGAGATTTATGACCCAGATTTGAAGTTCCGATGGCCCCCTCTGCAGTCCCGTGACAGAATTTCAGAGGCTTGGCAACACGGAAATATTTACAAGCATTTGCACCATCCCGCAGTCACATGGCTGCATTTTACAACAGTTTTGCTGACAACCGGTACTTACTTCTGGTTTTTGGCAAAACTGCGCCCATACCAAACCATTGGTTCTCTTAATGACCAAGGATATGCTTAATAACCACACTGATTCGCTTAACAACTGCCATAAAAAGTCACAATATTGGGTCAATCATTTGACTGAACTGTTTTGTTATCATTGCAGACTTATGACTTTAATATGCAGGCTCTATGATGGTTATATGTCAAGAACTACCTAGAAAGGTAGGAGAGAAGAAACCTACTACTTTACACCAATACTGTTCCCTATATCAGTGTTTCTCAACCTCCGCAATTTTAAGATCTGTGAACTGGGGAATTCTGGGGGTTGGAGTCTACACATCTTAAAGTTGCTGAGGTTGAGAAAGACCGCCCTAAACCTCTCCATACCTCCAGTATCTTTCCATTTTTGCCACTAGCTTGTCAATCCAGCTTTTCATACCTTGGTATTATTCTTTAAGCTTCTCACCTCATTCTTTTTGAGGATTTCATTAATTCCATCCAACCAAGATTTCCTTGGTTTTTCCCTTCCTCTCAACCCATCAATTCTTCCTTCCTTCCTTCGATGCTGGCTCAGGAATTTTGGGAGTTGAAGTCCACAAGTCATGAAGTCCATCATTCCTCACCCCAGCTTTATGTGCTATACAATTCCATCCTCATTTGTTCTTCCTGTCTGACTAGCCCTCCCCCCTCCCCCCATACTTCAATCTACTGCTTTCACACCGGTCACTTGTGTACTCAGTCCACGTTCATTCATCATCTGTATTTCATGATCAATTCTTGTTTTTCTCCATATACTTTCTATTTATCGCAACCCCATTACATTTTATGTTTCATACCCAATTCTCTGTATAATGGACAGAAGCAGACTCTTATACACAGCCGTTTTTAATTCTTTTGGCAAAACATTTGTTCTTCCTGAAAGGCTGCAGACCACCCACATCCCTTCTATCCACAATAGCCCACTAAAATTTCTCCCTTTCCTATTCTATCAAATTACACAATTTCATCTACTTCCTCTAGTTAGTCACCATTTATGTAAAACCTGACATTTTAATTCCTTGTTCTCCGTATAAACTCTTGGAAAATATAATTAAAAGCTATTACTGATATATGTAAAAGTAAAGAAAAATCATTTAAAAAGAATAAACATAATAAATTATTGTGACTGGCTCTTTGGAAGAGAGAAGAAATCAATACAATGAAAAGCTGAGTGTTCCTAAAAACTGCATGTTTGTGTGTGGTTGTCATCTTTCACACCACCGATCCTCCTGGACTATTAGTATGCAGAAGTTAGCCAGTGATTGTCATTATATTATTTAAAAGTTTTTCTTTGCTGATTTCAAGAAATCAAAGGGTTTCTAATGCGCAGGATAAGCAAGGTCCTGGTAGAAGAGAATATTTGTAGCTGAGGGTTGAATTGTGGTGTCCTTGATGCTATCTGAGCTTGGATGTTTTCTTGCAGCTATTTCATTCCAAACTAGTGTGGGAAGTCAGAGCCCCAGGGAAGGAAATATTAAAAGGGCAGAAAAATATATTTTTCCTCAAAAGGATTTTTAAAAGCAGAAGCCAACTCTGCCCCCAAATCTCTCTATCCCAGACAGGAGCCAGCCCTATACAAATGCAAATGTAAAACCATCAGAAAGTTGGAGCCAGAAAACTCAAGAAGACAAAGAGACTTAAAATCTGCATACCTCACCCAAACTCTAAGAGTCATTAGCCCAGCCCCAGGGAAGCAGGATATGACTTTTGGGACATAATAGGATTAAACCACAGATACCAAGGCCTAGAAAAGCACTCAGACTCAGTTCAAAGTTGATGCCACAGGAACAGGAAACTATTCCAAACAAAAGGCTAGAGAGGGTATAAAAACCTACTGCCCATGTGCTCAGGTCCTTCTTTCCTCTGGTCTTTC
This sequence comes from Protobothrops mucrosquamatus, assembly GCF_001527695.2. NCBI lineage: Eukaryota > Metazoa > Chordata > Lepidosauria > Squamata > Viperidae > Protobothrops > Protobothrops mucrosquamatus. The sequence continues at coordinate 79,141 of NW_015389268.1, forward strand.
CTGCAAGAACCATCTTTCTGCCTCTTCAATAAAGTGTAACCATCTTCCCAAAGCAGTCACCATGTTGCTTATTTATTCCCGGCTTGGATGAACCAGGATGAAGACTTTACTTCCAACACTAGGAAATATCACTAGCACGGATGATGTTACTTCATCTGATAATGAAACGTCTATAAGAAAACAACCAAGCTGAGAGAGCATCAAGACCCTACACAAACAAGGTCATTTGGCAACTTTATCTGTCCAGCCCAAGGAGCAAAAACTCCTCTTTGGTGCAATTATTAATGAACTTCAACTCCTTGATGTCAGAATACCACGAAATAAGGGAAGAGAGAAGAGACATGGCAGCCATCTTTAGGATTCTGGATGTTCAGCCAACTTGCTACTTTATTCCCTGCATAGCTCCACGATCTCTGCAATGGACACTTGATCCCTAATTGTTCACTCTCTAAAACTCCACCTGAAGCTTTTAATTTGTAGCTGGTCCCTAAGTGTGATAAATTCCCTCCTTCTAAATCTTGCGGTCTAGGAGAACTCCATGACTCATTTATTTTCCACTCACAAAATTAGGCACTTTAGTAGCTTAAGAACAGAAGGCGGCAGAATTTAGTAACTCAGACACAAATACTGATTATGTGTCCCTCCCAATCAGAAATAGTTGCTGCCTTTGGGGACTGCCACTGTGTTTGCCTCTCAGGAGAAGAAAAGATATTTTGCTTTTGTTATCTTCTGCACCTATGAGAACCAGGAAATACTGAGTATGAAAGCTTACAAAAAACCCTCAAAAATAAAAAAGTAAAAGTTGAATCTATATGCAAGATTATACGCAATCCTCGGAGTTATGATCCCAACTGCGACCAGAATTTCCCTCAAAAGTCAGCACAGTCATATATTGAATCCCAATTTTATAGCCATTTTTCCAGCTGCTGTTAAGCAAATTCAGTTTCCCCAACTGGCGTTTTTTATTGGAAACTGGATGGCAAGGTCTCAAATGACAATCAGATGACCCCAGGACATTGCAACTGGTCCTATTGCCAAGCGCCTGAATGCAGGGGTGGTGTGGTGGTCCTAAACGCAACCATCACTTCTTCTGAGGCTGTAGTAACTTTGAACGGCTGTTAAACAAATGGTTGTAAGTTGAGGATTACCTGTAAGAACTATGCAGTTCCTAATAGCATCAGTGACTGTCCAAGAATTCTCAAACATATATTTATGACAAGCTTTAAAGAAAAAAAAATTAAGAATTGGAGCAGCAAATAGCCATACCTCAGCTGTTGAAAGATGAAGACAGATCAAGTCCAAGAAAGGAGCTATCACAAAAAGTTATACTTAGAGGCCCCTCTTCATAAGGAAGACACTAAACAAAAGAACAAACTTGGTGTGACAATCAAAAGAAAGAGACATAGAAGATTTCAGCATCACTGAGAACTCAGTTCTCAGGCCTTCGGAGAAAGAGGGAAAGACACTGCGGAAGAGGAGACAGAGAAATACCGTGTTTCCCTGAAAATAAGACCCACCCAGAAAATAAGCCCTAGCCTGATTTTTTGGCATGCACCTAATATAAGCCCTACCCCCTAAAATAAGCCCTAGTTAAGACCCGCCCACTCTGTATGGTTGCTTGTAGCTGCAATGGGATAGGAGAGAGCGCTGTGCGCCAGTGCTACCACCATAAGGTGAGGCAAGGCAGTTGGATGGGAGGTAGAGCTGCCCCACATGCCATGCACTCGCTTACCTCAGGGACTCTCCAGCCTGGCCACTCCCCACCCAGCGACCTCCCCCCACCCATTCAATGACCCAGCTGCCCACCTGCCTCTTTCCTTTCACTCCCCTCCCAAGTGGGACTGCCATGCTACAGAGGATGGGTGGGGGAGGCTCAGTCACCTTACCCGGTCCCCCTCTGCCATTTCAGAACCAGGGGAGAGTGACAGTGAAAGGCCTCCGCAGCCACTGTACAACAGCCACGACCGCCACTGAAGGGGCTTTCTTCGGTCCCGCTGCCCCACCCCACCCCACAGATCACCTGCCAGCGTCGGTGGCCGCCTCCTCCTCCTCCTGCCACTTGGGTCCTGCATCGCTGCATGGCGGTGCCTGCTCCCCGTTTGCCACCTGTATTGTTTGGTTTCAGTGGCGGCAGCTCCAGAGGCCAGTGGTAGGCTCTCCTATGGCTATGAGAGAGGTGGGATGGAGAGGGTGGGCAACCACAAAGTCAAGACATCCTCCGAAAATAACCCCTAATGGATCTTTTGGTCCAATATATATATGTATATATAAGACCTGGCCTTGTTTTTGGAGAAACACGGTAGAAGAGATGAAACTAAAAGAAGAGAACATTTGTGGTAGTTGGTGACTCACTATCGAAGCAAGGATGTGTCCAGTAGCCCCAATACTTCATGAAATAGGTTTTTTCTATTAGGAGCAAGTTTCGGAGATGTGATAAAACTAGATTTCCTTTTTTCCCCCAAAAGATTTGTATTAATTTTCTATTATTACATTTGATTAGTGCTTAATAAACATCGTGTTGTCTGGGTTAATTTGTTTGTTTAATAATACAAGTTACAGTCTTAGTCTCTGTCCCTTTTTTCCAACCATTGATAAAATAAATTCCATGTTTGAAAATATTCTGTATCTTCTTTCTCTTTGATCCACAATGTTAGTTCATTTCGGCACAGTCCAATATCTTCTTGATTACCTCTTCGTCTAGTGGTGTTTCTTCATTCTTCCAGTGCTGAGCAAATACAATCCTCGCTGCTGTTAATACATGCAATGTTAAATATACACTTTGCAATGTTAAATGTACGCTTTGCTTGGAACTAGATTTCCAAGACTGATCAATACCATTGACAATTATCTGATAATGGGCCTCTGAGATAAGTTGGTTGCACCTCCCAAGGGCAAGTAAAAATGTTTTTGCTTCAAGGAATTAGAAAACGCGGAAGAACTTTAAGAACCTAAACACTGTAGAAAGAACCAAAGGTGTTATCCCGATGCATCTATTAAAAGTTAATGAAAATTAGGGAGAAAAGCTCATAAAATAAATGCTGTTCATTGTCTCTAGGCTAATGTTCAGAGTACTGGAAAAAGTGTTAGATGAGCTTCATTAGGAAAGTAAATATAGTTTAACAGATGGAAGGAGGACCTGGCAATGGAAGTTGAAGGATACAGTATGTTCAAAATTAACAGGAGTGTCAGAAGAAGAGAAGGTGCAGTGGTATGTTAAAACTGTTTACTACTGCTCTACTGGTGTAGAAGGCAATGGTGCCAAAAGAATTCAGATAAAAAGAAGTACAAGAAGTAACAATAGTACTATGGGGGATCAGCTGGGTTGTCACAGAGTCCTGGTCCCCCAATTCATTGTTATTTTTATTAATAACACAGAAGGGCAGGTGGGAGGAATGCCTATGAAGTCTCTACACGACACAAAATTGGGGGGAATAGCCTAGAACAGAGAAATACAAATAAAATGATCTTGGCAGTCTAAAACAGTGCTTCTTAAGCTTTTCTCTCTGAACACCCTTTCCTATTTTAAAAATTAGGGCAGATCCCAAAAGAGCTTTTGTTTGTATGCCTTGTACTTACTGATGTATTAAAAATTAAAAATGATGCATTTGCTGCAGCTACAGTTTCTCACAGTTGTTTGATTGGATTTTAATAGTGTATTACTTTTTAACCTAGGCTGGCAAATCTTTCTGATCTTGCGGACCCGAGAGAGGGGATTTCCTAAGCATCTTAGGACCACACTTTAAGAAACACTGGCCTAGAGAAATGAGTTGAAATGAACTGTGTGAAATTTAATAGAAATTTTAAAGTTGTTCCCTTAGGAAACAAGAATGAAATGCAGAGCTATGATTGGGGGGGGGGGGGTTGGAAATCAGAGTCATCTGCTGAGGCAGTTAAAAAAAATCAGCATGGGGCTCATAACCAAACAATGAAGCCCATTCTTTTACATGACATGTGTTAAAAATAATGTTGAACATGTGGTTACAGCCACCATCTTGATTTTTTTTTTTTTGATATCATAGAATCACGGGGCTAGAAGGGACCTTGGAGGCAGGAGTCCCTTGCCTCCATTGATAATGGTACTAATGAAAAAGAAAAAGACAGAAAAAGATTGTTGAGTACAAATTAAGTACGCCATCAAGTGTCTGTAAGAAGGCAAATGTAACATTTAGGTTAGGGTTAATATTCAAACAATGAGCACTAATAATTCTACTTTATTCCATATAGTTCTTTGGTCAGGCCCTACAAGTACTGCATCCAGTTCTGGGCAATACAGTTTTAAAAAAACTGGAAAGAGTTCCTAGAATGGCAGTGAAAATAGTGTAGAAACTAAAGTTTATGAAGAGGTGCAGAAGGAACTGTCCATGTTTAGCACCAAGAAGACTTAGGAGAAATACGATGTACTCTTGAAGTACCAAGAAGGATGATATATAAAATATTTATTTTTATCTTTGTTTTATTTATTAAATTTTTTTGCTGCCCATCTCACCACAAGGCAACTACATAAAGTGAAAACATGTTCCCTATTGTTCTAGGGAATAGGACACAAAATAATGGAATAATACAGTCATGCAGATTCAGACTGAACATTAGAAACGTCTCACAGAAAGATAATTTTGACAGTGCAATCAATTTCTCGAAGTGCGGATGAGCTGTTCTTCTTTAGATGTATCCAAGCAGAAGCTAGACAATTACTTGTCAGAAATTCTTTAATTTGTATTTCTGAGCTACACAGAAATTTGGACTCAATATGACTTAAATGACCCGATTCTATGGTTCAATAATATTTATCAGGAATCCTCTCATGTCCCCAAATCATTTTATTTTTTCCCATCACTTTTTGCGAAAACATATCATTTTAAGAACATGTTAATAGAAATGTAAACTGTAGTTTAAAAGGGACCACAGTGAACAGTTCTCCGGGCGATCTGCATAAATCAGCAGATTCCTGACTTCCAATTATTCAGTAGCAGCTAAATAAGGAAATCTTGACAGTATTGGAAACAAATTACTGTATTATTTCACTCACTTTAATATTCAAAATGAATTTTTATATGCAGAATTCTTTAATGATAAGCATACACATCTGGCTTCAGCTAATAGATTTCAAGATTTTTATGAGAGAAAGATAAGTTTCCATAAACCTGAACTTAACTTTCTAACTTTCTCTTCCCCCATTATAAATGCATAGGAAAGAGATTATAGGTTCCTGACAGATGTAAAAAATAATTATGAGAAGATGTATCTTGCCTCTAAATATTTATTTCTAAGAAACAACAATAGGAGAAATTTGCCGTATTGTCATTTTGTCTAGCTTCTAAGGATTTAAGAACTGGCTGGCTATTGCAACAAAAAAAACGATTGGTGAAAATTGTGTTATTTGCACTTCCTTTCAAATAACAAACTGAATGTCACACGCTAAATAAACTAATACAGATTTGCTTTAAAAAAAGTGGCAGTGTTTTCCAATGATTTAAAAATGAGCTGAACAGAACAACAAAAATTGCTTCAGAATGCCTCAGAGAACATTTAATAAGAGCTGGTTTCAATCGTCTTGCAATTGGAGATGCAATCTTGGAGCTGAAACAGGAACTGACATGTTTCGATCTTGTCCTATTACTGACACACTTGGCACCAATATCAACAGGACTGTTAATATAGCTTCACCAAATGCTAAAAGCACTTTTTTTGTTCTTGATTACATATTGACTATATTCTACTTGGCACTATCAACACATCAAGAACTGTGGATTTTTCAGGCATAAGAAATACTATATCCTATTGAAAAGAGATACCTACATTTGATTCGTAGGTATTAGGATTACTAATAGAGGCTAAAGTTAGTCCTTGCTTAATGACTGCCTGAAGTTATGATGCCTGTGAAAAAGTAACTTTATGACCGATCCACATGTTTAAGACCGTCACAGCATTTGGGGGTCACGTGATTGGTAGTTGGGCCCTTCACAGCCAGGTTCTGACAAACAAAATCAATGGAGAAACTAGCATTAAATCACAAGTTGTGGTCATGTGATATCTCATTTAATAACTGTAGCTGATTTGCTTAATTACCGTGGCAGAAGTAATGACCATGTCTGTCATGGTCATGTGATGTCTCACTTAATGACTTCACTGCTTAGTGATGGAGTTGCCAATTCCAATTGTAGTTGTTAAGTGAGCATCACCTGTATTTGTCAAGATTTCAATTATATTTTTAATATAAGGGCAAGGAAGACTTTCAAGGAATAAGTTCACAGCTGCTGAAATTATTTTCTTTACAACATAATTGTTCAGCATAGGGATAAATAATGACAAAATGTATGTTTTTATCCAGACCTAAAAACAGGAAGCTTCTAAACTAGAGAAATTCATCTGGATACCTGGTTGGAAATAATGTGAAATAATGAGATCCTAGTAGCCATAGTATTTTTTAAAGTGTCATTGAGTAATGGATGCCTGAAAGGCCACTTCTGAGTCATATTTTGCTGTCTGGTTGAAAGACAGGTCAGATGTTTTTAAATGAATCCCCTGAATACGCAACATTCCCGCTGAAACAACTGAGCTAGAGAAAGAATTTCAGATAAGGATGATATTCACAAATACTCCCCATCAGAAGAGGGAGTCAAGCTATTTTCCAAAGCGCCTGGAGGCAGGACAAGAAGCAACGGGTGGAAACTAATCAAGGAGAAAAGCAACCTAGAACTAAGGAGAAACTTCCTGACAGTTAGAACAATTAACCAGTGGAACAACCTGCCTCCAGAAGTGGTGAATGCGCCAACACTGGAAGTTTTTAAGAAGAAACTGGACAGCCATTTGTCCGAAATGGTATAGGGTTTCCTGCCTGAGCAGGGGGTTGGACTAGATGACCTTCAAGATCCCTTCCAACTTTACTACTACTACTACTACTACTACTACTACTACTACTACTATTATTATTATTATTATTATTATTATTATTATTTCTCATCACTGTTACTTTTGCAAAAAAAAAAAAAAAAAAGGAGTGTCTTCGAGGAATTGGCAAAAATTTATATCCTGTTCCTTTAGTGGTGATCTTTCGGCAACCTTCTACCTTTAAACTGAGGTAGTGCTCTCTACGGTGCAGCTTTATCCAAAGAGTTCAGGACAGGTATTCTTCGCTTACTGGCCACCTTGTTTAGCAGTTATTTGAAGTTACTGTAGGACAGGGGTCCTCAAACTTTTTAAACAGGGGGGCAGTTCATTTCCCTCAGACTGTTGGGGGGCTGGACTATAGTTTGGGGAAAAAATTAATCATTATAACCAAAGCATCCTTAGTGATAGGATGGGAGACCATCAGGAAAGGCCAGGAGGAGGGGACAAGGGGATGGCAAAAGGGCATCAGGGCAGGACTAAGGCAGGATTTCCCTCAGATCCTCCCTCCGTCTCATTCCAATCTCCTTCCTTCCTCCTTCCCTCCCTCCCTCCCCTTCCATCCCTGCCTCCCTCTTTCTCATTCCCATCTCTTTCCTCCCTCCCTCCATCCCTACCCTCCTTCCTTCCCTGCCTCTCATTCTCATTCCCATCTCCCTCCCTCCCTTCCCTCTTCCCTCCCTCCCTTCCCGCCTTCCTTCCCTGCCTCCCTCCTTCTCATCTCTTTCCTTCCTTCCTCCCTTTTTCTCATTCCCATCTCCTTCCTTCCTCCCTCCATGCCCAGGAAGGGACAAGGGGAGGGGGACAGGTTGCCAGCATGGCCAGTGGCCATATTGCCGGTGGCCATGGCTTGAAAGGCCATTGTAAATTTCTGGACAAGAGCCGCACAGTCTTAATAGCAGAATGGCAGGAAGATATTTGCGATGAGGGAGGGAGAAAAACAGGAAACGCAGCTGGGGAAGTGTCACCCTCCATGAGGAATGAAGAAAGGCACCATCGACTGGAGATGACCAGCAATTGGCCCTCACCCACTTCACACACCTGGCTCTGTGGGCTCCAGGGAAGGGGAATTGCAAGAGGAGTGAGAGTCGGCATCTGCCACCCAGCCCCCAGGGAGGCTGGACCAGGCGAGTCGAAGCTAACCAGAAGCTGAATCTGCCTCGGCGCGCTCACAGGAGGTGGTGAGCAGTGGAGGGCCTGGTATCCCAGGTGAAAGCAGGCCGGATAAAAAGACAAGGCATCCGGCCGGTAGTTTAAAGACCCCTGCTGTAGGAAATGAGCAGGCTAAGCCCGAGGGAGGAGTCAAGTGCATCATTAGTTTGGAGTCCTTTCGCCCCCACAAGAGATCTAAGTCCAGCCCACCTTGAATTCTGTTGATTCTTATCTGGCACTAATTTGCCTTGATCATTAATAGTTCAGATTCTTGTCTATGGAGATTCTCAGTCATCCAGGTCACAGCTGTCCCAAAGATGCTTTTTCAAAAGGCAACTGGACTATCTTTATTTTTCCTTGGAAATGTTTTGCTTCTCATCCAAGAAGCTTCTTCAGAACTGAAGCAGCTTCTTGGATTAAATGTCTTCAAGCAAAAACAAAGAAAGTCCAGTTGCTTTTTGAAAAAGCACCTTTGGGAGTTCAGATTCTTGTTGAGAGATAGAATGGAGTAAACTTGTATTTATCTGAACAATCCTGGTTCCTGATTTTTGTGCCTGCCAGTTACAATGGCACTGAAAAGGTAACTTTATGATTGGTCCTCGCATTTACAACCCGTGCTGCATCTTGCGGTTGGATAATCACAGTGGTGGGATTAAAATATGTGAACAACCGGTTCTCTGTGTGGATGCCATTTCCAGAAGTCCATTCTGGGCCTGGGGAACAAAAAATTAGCTACCTCTGCTGAAGTGGTGTGAAACGGCTGAATCCCACCACTGGATAATCACCACACTGTGTACTTTGCAACTGTCTAGCAGAGCCAATGGAGAAGGCAGCAGCAGACTTGGAAGTCATGGTCACGTGATGTTTCGTTTAACACCCACGGTGATTCACCTAACAACCGCAGTAGGAGTGAGGCTGTAACTCCATCAGAGTCACATGATGTTTTGCTTAGCAACCGCGGCACTAAGCAATGGAGTTGCTAGCCCTAATTATGGTTGTTAAATAAGAACTACTTCTATGAAAACTATGGAAATTAACAGAAATCAACTGCCTGGTATCTTTGGCTACCCATGCAATTCTGTAAAGCAATTATTTAAAAAAAAAAAATGTGGTGCTTTCACAAAGCAAGATTCATAGGGCAGCTAGCTTTAATTATTTCACTACCACTTTTATTGTCTTCAGAATTCAGTTTTAAACCGTCAGAAAATTCCTTTTTATTAACTCGAGTCCAATAAGACTGAATTCATTTGAAGGATCATGCTTACGGCAGGTAAAAGGAAGTTAGAGATTTGTTTCTGTTCTATATTCTGAATGGAATAGGCCTGTTTTGCTACCATAAGCTGCAATCCTGCAAATTAAAATACGTAACCAAAACAAAAGGCAAAGTAGAAAACAGGGTAAGAAGCAAGGAAAAGGGCCTAAATTGAAGATTTTTTTTTTAAAAAAGGAAAATTAGGCAGAAAAAATATATACCCCAAAGTTCTGCACAATGCCCAAGTTCCCTATTTTGTCAAGCTCAATCCTGAGTTTTCCTGCCTTGACCAATAAATGTATGCATGTGACGTACTGGCATCCGTGCATGCACACATCTGTTGGTTTGGATTGTGGGTAAAATGAATTCTTAGATGAGTGGAATCAATTTATTTATTTATTTATTTATTTATTAATTTAATTTATACCCCGCCCTTCTCCTCATGGGACTCAGGGCGGCTAACAGCCTCATAAAAACTACAATACAAATACAATAATTAAAAGCCGAATTAAAAAGAAATATTTAAACAGGCCGATCATTAAAATTATCCTTAAAAATCCCCTAAAAAACCCCGCTAAAATTCCC